>NC_022017.1:41256380-41260409 GCF_000317375.1 Microtus ochrogaster | reverse complement strand
TCCTTCTCCTCCTCCTCTTCTCAAAACAATGTTTTTGCTAGTTTCATATAATCTATTCTGATCTTATTCATTCCCCTGGCATAGCTCCTCCCAGGCGAGGAACTGCTCACATTTAATAGGAACTGCTTTTTTTAAAAAAAAAAAAAGGCCGTGGTTTTTCAATCTACCAGAAACGAACTTTCAGGAAAGGAATCTAGCTTTGTTTGATTTTTTTTTTCCACAAAAATCCAAAACAGGGCTTTCCTGAGGCCTTCCAAGGAGAAACTAGAGGACAAAGAAACAGTAGACAGTATTTCTTGGAGTGGCCTCTCAGGGAAATGGAAAGGCGTGGCCAGGGCTGTGGAAGGCCGCAAGGTGTACCCAGCCAGCACCAACTGCACTGCAAGCTGAGGAGCTGATTAAATCATGTGATGGTGTCAGGTGCTCTGCACAGTCCCTGGCACCAGGTGTTTAAAGAAAAGCCACTATCAGCATCGCTGTTGTCTAGATCAAGTGTGGAAGAATAGCTAATGTTGGAGCACTAAGGGCGTGCAGGAGGACACAACCTATGTGGCAGAGGTTATTCAACCCCGCCCCAAGCACAGGTAATGATGAATTAGTGTTTCTCTTGCTGTGAGAAAAAAATTCGTGTTTTGACCTCTCTCCTGGTTTGAAGAAGGCTTCCATGTTTCTTCTGAGCTTGCTCACTCTCTGTACATGTGTGCTGTCTTTTCTGTCCATTTCTGTCCCAAACATGCTCTTATGAAGAAAACATGATTCCAGATATAATCAACCCAAGTCATAGTTTTCAGAAGAGCACCGGTTCTTGGGGTTTCTGGAGGGATGGGAAGTGGGGCCTCACTGTGCCAAGACACAGCTATGTGTGAATGGTACCCACAAGAGCCGGTATCACATCAGAGTCCAGCTATTCTGGATGCAGAGAGATCCCTCCTGCCTCAGAATCCATACTCTTTCCATGGAATCCTTCTTTGGCCTTTAACTCTCTGTGTGACAACTGTCATATTACCTGGATTTCTGTCAGTCACAGTTTTACCACACAGCGTCACACTGCAACAAATCATCAGGGAACAGGATAGTCTCTTTACATGAAGTGGAAGAATCCAAACTGTCAGTTGGCCTCCTATCACTCACCCCCTGCTTTCTGGGCTGGGGGTTTGCCCAGGAGGAAGGGAAGCTGGGATAAGCAGAAAGAAGAAAAAATGTTTCTACTTAGTAACTATTTAGCTGATTGCAGGAGGAGGGTAGAGGGCACACAGAGTTGAAAACCTCCAGACAGGCTGCACGAAAAGAAGGGCCAAGAATAGCTTTGGCGTTCTCTAGTCGAGATAGGCATGCCACCTGATTCGACTTCTTCCTGATGCTGCGAACTCGGGTTAGCTAGTCATTTTCTCCATCTGCCTTCTCATTTGCTCAAGTGAGAGAAGAATATCTCACCTCCCGTCACAGGCTTCTAATTCCTGTGCTCAGGAAGTGGATACCGAAGGAACATGAGTTAAAGGCCAGCTTGGGTGACTTGGTGAGACCAAGTAATTGGTGAGACCAGTCTCAGAATAAACAAACACATGATTTGTTTGTAGGATATTTTTGAGCAAATAAGAGTCTGAGAGCAAAGATCTAGCTCATATTCTATAACGGTTCTCTTTCTCCCTCTCCCCCTTCTCCTCTCCCCAATTGCTTTTATTGCACTTTATCTAAAACGAAACCAAACCAACCAAAATAAAACCCCCAAACCCAGCAAGAGATGTAGCTGCCTTGGTAGAATGCTTGCCTAGCATGCCTAAAGGCCCTTGGTAATTCACTTCTCAACTGAATATAAAGCTGGTCACATGTCTGTAATTCCAGGACTTTGGAGGTGCAAACAGGACGATCATCCTTCATTACCTAAAAAGTCCTAAGCCAACCCGGGCTATATGAGACCCTGTCTGAAACACGAGAAGAAACAACGATAAAAGCTGCTATAAATGCACCAATATTAGGGAGACATGAAGTCCTCAGAGGCTCTCTAGTTTTCGAATCACTACCACCAGGGTGATGAGGCTTAAGAGGATGCTGAGCTCAGCACTTCAAAGGCAGTCTCCTGCTCCACAGAATCCCTCTTATGGAGAATACGTTTCTGCATGCAGAAAATTCCTTTGCAGGGCATATACAAACACTGCACATACACACACACACACACACACACACACACACACACACCATACTTGCCGTTGGTTTTCTTTCTTAGGAAGGCATAGGGTGGGAGGCTCAGAGAGTTAAGATTGTAACCGTCTCTGTGCTGACGTAGGAAAATTCCAATAATTGCCATTTAGAATGTTGCCTGGGGTGAGACACAGCTAAAATCTGCACAGAGGAGTGAGATTAAATGTTATCACTGTCGGACTTGACTACAGTTTAACCTCAAGGTCACTGGGAGGCCAGGAGAGAAAGAAGGAAGGAATGTTGGCCTGGGAACCAATTCTGCCTAAGGCAGTTAAGTTTGCCTGGCTTGTGTCTTAGCCTCCCCACCTCTGAGTTTCTAGCTGTGTCTGACAGTACCAGGCGTACACAAATTAGCCCAGTGCTTCTACCTCCAGCTAGGGAGCAGCGCTTTTTTGCCAGGCAGGAAATGAACTCCCTGGGTGACCTGCGCTCCTCCTTGCCGGCACAGCCCCTCTCCCCACTCACACAAAAGAGTCTTTCAGAACCTGGCTCCTGAGAGCCGAACTGTTCAACAAGGCTTTTTGTGTTTTGCCTTTAAGCTCCATGGCAGAAATACCAGATTCGGCAGTTGCTAAGATTAAGGATTTTCTTCTTTCTTTTCTCTTTTAGCTCAGTTTCTGTTGAGGAGGAGAGACCTAGAGATAGAGTACTGTTTCCTTGGCAAATAGAGAGAGGGTGCTTGAGCTGCTGGGGCATTTGGAAGGGTTTAGCTAGAATTCGGACTTCTGTTACCTGTCCCTAGTTACTAGTCACACACATTTGTGTCGGTAACTAAGGCCTACTGCAACCACTCAGCTCTAAGTGCACACAAGGAGACCATGCATTGGAGTAAGGGGTCATCTAGCATGAATAGTTATGCATTTGTAGCCTACATGCTGTGATCCAGTGAGCTTATTTTCACACCGTCTGTTTTCTTCCCATTTGAAGTCCTTATTTATTGCAAAGGCAGGGTTATTAACCGTATAGCACATCAAGGTAGGTTTTCTTTTTCTGTTTTTTTTTTAATTAATTTTCCTGTTTTCTAATCTGTTTCTAGGAAAGTGTGCCAAGACTGTCAAAATCTAGGAGATTTGGGAATTTTGTTCCCATTTTGGTGTTTTGTTAGGTACTTATCACTTATCACAGAGATTGCATGAGTCCTACAGCCATGGTCATTCCATCAGTCAAGTGACAGGAATAACCATTCTCTATTCTTTTGAGTGGAAATAGAAGAAAAGACATTTCTATTTATTATTATTATTATTAATCACCATTATCATTATTATTAACTTAGGGTCTTACTTTAGAGCCCAGGATGGCACCAAAACTGTGACTTTCCTGTCTAAGCATGCAGAGTGCTGAAAAATTAGTCAGGTACCATCGCACGGGTCTCAGGATCAGCATTTCTAGAATGTTCACTGGGTGCCTATGGCTTGGAGTTAGAACACTGGCTTCATAGCCCAGCAATGCCACTGTTCTCCTCTTTGATGTTAGGAAATACTGTGAGCCTCCCCTTGCTTTTATAGGAAATGAACACATAGGCAGAACCTTCTCCATAGAGATGCTACATATGAAAACACCTGAAATGCACAGTGGTGTTCGCTTGCTTGGTCCTTTACAAGCCTGAAGCTGGTAATGGCACACATGTGATCTGAACAGTAGCCCAGGAGGCTGATGAGATACTGCCTGGTCTAGCAGGGGGAGATCCTTGTTCCAAGACAATACCTAATACAATTTGGAATGAGCTGTCTGGACCATGTCTGTTTCTTTTCACAGCTATGAGCGACTCATGATGACTATTTCTCCCTCTCTCTCTCTCTCTCTCTCTCTCTCTCTCTCTCTCTCTCTCTC
>NC_022017.1:41251966-41256280 GCF_000317375.1 Microtus ochrogaster | reverse complement strand
GGGGACCCCTTCTTCAGTTCTGGATCCAAATGATAAAAACGACTCAGCTGGGGTTTTTCTCACACTAGATCCCATGTAAAGTTTAAAGTTTTTAGAAATGTGTTACTTTTTTGAGTCCTGATGAGTTCCTTAGTGCTGGAAACCATGATCTCGACACCAACATCTTCTGGTATACTGCAGTGTGACCATAGACTGTTAAGACATTTGTCACTGAACCCCAAGTGATAATACCCTGTCCATCTCTTGATGACATTCCCAGGAGTGGTCAGAAAGAGCCGTTAGGGTACTGAGGGCTATGAGAGAGAGGGGACAGTTGCCTAACCTGTGGGAACAGAAACTGGATGTTACCTCCCAGTTTCTGGGCAGCAGGCCATAAGCACTAGATGTTGTTATGGAGAGGAGCATTTAGACTGAATGATGAAAGAATGCTTTAAATCCCAAATCAGATCAGTTGTAGAATAAATTCCAATGAGTTAAATTTTGCACATTGACAACTCTGTCCTATGATCTAGAAGCCATTTTTAAACATGCTAGTCCAAGAATTGTTCGTTGTCAAGAACATAACTAAGATGCCTTCTGTTATTGCGATTTATCTGATGCCTAACCATATGCAAAAGGCTTTTCTTTTTATATTTGATTTCACTCATTCAGATGTAGGTCATTGGCTGGCATCAGAAAGCTACTCTGTCTCTGGAGACTGTAGAGAGCAGCAGAAGTTATTTATTTATTAATTTAAATTATTTTAAATAAAGAACAGTACAAAATAGTACAGACATGACTTGGAGATTCATGGGACAGAATTTCAAGGCAATCCCAACAAGTATCTTGGTGCTTGTAACTAGCCCAGGACATAGAAGGACTGGCTAAAGCAAAAAATGGCTAAAAGAAAAGGCCAGAATGTTTCAAGACTTTGGCAGCTTCATCAGTGTTGACCTGGAACATAAGGTTTGACTTGGCTCTTGTGACAAAGGATGGAGTCATGGGACCTCAAGAAAACCTTTCAGGAGACTGTCATTGGAATGTAATCACAGAAGCAATAAGGATTAACATGTTCTTTATAACCTTATTCACAATAGGAAAGAACATTATTGATGTCTAAAAATAGGAAAGTGAAGATGTAAAGTATTATGGGATCACACGATTCAAATCTATGCAAACTTGAAGAGTGTTCTAGGAACTCTGGCAAAGAGAAAGAGTTTATAACTTCAAAATATAGAGATAGCAGCCAGCATGGCTGGAGACATGGATATTCACAGGACATCTGATTTTATAGCCTTCCTGGGTGAATGTGAGCATGTGGCTAAATTCTTGCCATTCCAGGTGATCTGGAGTCAGGTGTGCTGATTCTGAGCTGTCTCCATATGTGTAGAGGTTTACTTGCCCTTGTGCCCATTTATGTGATTGTGGGAGCCAGGAGACTCATCATGGACCCAGAGCTTATGTAGGGGGTATCTCATGTGTGCATGAGACCCTTGCATTCCCAAACTCATAGGACCTGTGGGCTGCTGTTAGAGGGACACTTTGAAGCTCTGGAGGGCAACATGGAATGCTTGTCTATGCATTCAGTCCCAGAGTCATGAAGAGTCAAGCCTTCACACTCCTGTCTCTTAGATTTCTCTATTAGGTTAACTCTGGCCTTATAGAGACTGGCAATGGTAAGAAGAGCAGAACGAAAAACTGTGGAAGGAGCATAAATAGATGTTTATAAAGTCTGAATCAACTTAACCTATTCATTTTGGAACCCTTTCCTTTCCTTTCTTTCCTTTTTATGCTATTTCTGTTGACCTTGTGATCTGCTACTCATTGCTATATTTATAAGTGATCTTGAGTGGAGTAGATTATACATTACACATACACATGCAAAAACCACATACGCACATATGGACACATATGTATAGACACACATATATGTATATTGACACATGTGCATGCATAAAAGAAGTAAAAGAGCCATTGATTTAAAACTAAGTCCCCTTGCAGGCCTATATTTTGTCTCAGGAAGTCTCTCTCTATCTCCCAGGAGGACTGATGTCTACTCTCGCCAGCCAGACCTATGTCTATAGTGTGTGCACATGGCTCCTGGCAGCTCGCTTCATGCCCTCCTCTTGCTTCTTTGATGTCTTGACTGAAGTCATCTGTCATTGTCAAGGGATGATGAGGGTTTCAAGGATACTTTTGTCTGAAACGAAGATGTCTCCGTCAGCCATCAAATAGCCATTTCTTCAGTAATTAGACAAATAACTAGCAATGGAATCTTTGGAAAAGTAATAACTTTAATGAAAACTACACAAAACAATTCATTTTTCATTCACTGATTTTTCTTTCTTATAATGTTGTATATGAAAATAGGATTTTGGAAATATAGCTCAGTGAGTTTTAACAAAGGTAAATATACCTGTGTTAAACACTTCCACGGTCTCGTTTTAAGCATATTTTTTTTTAAAAATTTTAGTTATGTGTGTATGTGTGTGGCTTTATGTATGTGAGTGTAGTGCTTGAAGAGACCAGAAAAGGGTGACAGACCTTCTGGAGCTGGAGTTACAGATGACCGTGAGTCACTTGACGTGGATGCTGTAACCAAATTCTGATGCTCTGGAAGCGAAGTTCACACTTTTAACTCCTGAGCCTTCGTTCCAGCCCCCACAATCAGGTTTTTGTGTGTTTCTTTGTTGGTTTGATCTTTTGAGACAGTCTCAGGTAGACTAGGCTGGCCATTTGTAGCTAAGGATAACCCTGAACTTCTTCCAAGTCGTGGGATAATGGTGTGTATATCATATCTGACTTGGTTTTGTTGTTCATCTTTTTTTTTTCCCCAAAAATTTTCTTCCTAACTCCGCATCCTCATCCTACTGCATCCTCATCCTGACTCCCAGAGCTCTAGCTCATGTCTAGGCAAGATTTTTCCAGCCAGTTGTAGTTCCATCTTCACAATCAATCTTCAGAAGTTTGTAGAATCCCATGTGACACTCCTCAGTCACCCCTTCCTAAGTCCTTGCTTGGACCACTGCTCTGTTGTCCGTCGCTGTATTTTATTTTGTCATGTGGAGACTGTTAAGTGTTAAAATGGGATCTCATGAGACTAGTTGACCATTTTTCTTTTTCACTTGGCACAGTGTCTTTACGATCTATCCAAACTGTTGGATTCATAAGTATTTCCTTCCTTTTAAGGTATGGTACTCCGCTGGGTGGGCACATGAAGCACCAGTTGTTTATTGGCTTGGGTACTGAAAAGCGCTTACTTTGATTCCCATTTTAAGCCGTTAGATATAGAGTCACTATAAATCTTTATGTACAGACATTCAAGTGAGAACAGTTTTTGTTTTCTAAGAGAAAATGGCCTAGAGTAAAACTGCTGAGTCATGTGTTGAACGCAGGAGTAACTGCCAAACAGTTCTGCAGGGGTGAGTGACTCCGCCCCTTTCCATTCCCACCTGTGGTGAAAGAATTTCATTTGCTCCACCTCCTCCCCAGCACAAAGAACTAGCATCTTCATTTCAGCCACTCTAGCACAGACGTAATAGCATCACGGGGCTCTCATTTGCATTTCTCCAATGTCCAATTATGCTGAACATCTTTCTATACACACATTTGCATCCTCGAATCTTATTTAAGGACACATCTGTCTTTTGCCCAGTTTGCGTTAAATGTGGAGAGCTCTTTTTATCCGCGTTCAAGTCTTTTGCCAGCCACGTAGTTAGAAGCTATTTTCTCTTCGTCCGCACCTTGCCTTTTCAATCATTCTGTCACATCTTTCACAAGGAAGGAGGTGTTCATTTTCATGAAGTCCAGTCCACCTTTTTTTCTTCTCCTACGAGTTGTGCTTCTGTTGTAATTTCCAAGTGTTGTAGTTTTTATTCCTGAGGTTTCTGAGATGAGAAAAATATCTTGTGACTTTTTGCTGTATGGTAATCACATCTCTCTAACTGCTTTCAGAAATTCTTCTTCATCACCAGTTTTCGTTGGTCAATTAGAAATGCCCTAGGGTTTTGAATGCCTTGGGTTTATCCTTTCTCAATCCATAGGCTTAAATGTTTTGTCACGCTTGGAAAGTTTTGGTCATTATTTCTTTAAATATTTTTCCTCCTTTCCTGAAACTTTGGTAACTTTAATGTCAGATTTTTTTTTTAGTTGCTCCATTGGTTCTGAGAGTGCTAATTATTTTCCTTTTTGTATTTCAGATCAGATGATTTGTATTGATTTATCGCTAGGTTCATATACTATTTTCTCTGTTGTTCCTAATTTGGTATTGCATTCAATCTGTGACTTTATTTACTATTTTGCATTTCCATTTCTAAAATTTCAATTCTGTCATCT
>NC_022017.1:41235823-41251866 GCF_000317375.1 Microtus ochrogaster | reverse complement strand
TATAAATATACATATGGCTCTGCACGCTGAGGCCAGAGGACAACCTAGGAAATCATCTTCAGAAATGCCATCTACCTCTTTTTGAGACAGGCTCTCTTGGTGATTGGGAGTTCATCATTTAGTCTAGACTGTCCAGCCATTGAGCGTTAGGGATCCTTTTGTCTCCATTTCTCTGATGGTGGTATTAAAATGTACATCACCATGCCTTATAGTTTCATGTGAGTCCAGAAGGACCTCATGATTGCAAGGCAATCAATTGTTTTTTTTAGTCTTATCTATCTCATCATCTCCCCAGCCCCTTTTAATTGATTTTTATATATTTTATTTTTTGGTCAAGGTTCTTTTTTTTAATTTTCATGATTGTTTCAAGAATATTTGCTATTGTTTATTATGGTAGTTGTGTAATAGCTTCTTTAATGTCTTTCAGGTACATTATGTATGTAATAATCTGGTAACATTGCTGCAAGGAATATCACAGCCTGAGACATAAATAACAGAAACTTGTTTCTCAATGTTCTGGAAGCTAGATGGCCACCGTCTGTGGAGATGCCCTTCTTGTGTTGCCTTGTGATCTTCTCTCCATGTGTCCTTCCCTAGTACCATTTTTCATGTTGTCCAAATTGTCAAGTTGGGAGCATAGGCCCCAGCCCCTCGCATTTATCCCAGCCCCCAGGCCTGGTCCAAATCCCAGCAGGCCAGGTCCTGACCTCTCCCTGGGGGTGGGGTCAGGATCACTTTCCCCAGGTATTTAAGTGATCTCCCAAAAGAGAAACACTTGGTCTCCCTTTCTTCCTCCTGATGGCTGGTTCTTGTGGCTTTCTGGTTTCCCCCCTCGGGGCCACCCGAGAGTGCAGAACTCCCATTAAACCTGGATATTTCTTAATTCAGCTTGTTTTGATTTGGCTTGATTGGGAATTTTGCATTGGCAGGGAGCTTGTGTTAGGAAATATTCCTAACACAAATCTCTTGCTTCTATAAGAATACCTGATCATATTGATTAGAATTTGCTTACTTTTTTCTCACTTACATTTGCAAACCTGTCTCCTGATGCTCAGAACTGAGAGCGGTGCTTCGTTTAGCTCTCAACACTCTCACTTTGATGTCGTTGTCATCTGTATTTTCCTAAGTAGATTAATTTCTGATTCATCACACGTTGAGTATGTTTCATTTGCACACTGGGCATTTTAATGGTTTATTTTGAGCTTTAGAGACATATTAAACTCCTATGGAAAACATAACTACTTTTGTGTTGGGTAACAGTTGACTAGGTTGTGTTCAGGCCTCACACAGGCTTTTGATGTCTGTCCTTGCAGTTCTAAGCAGCTCTATCTCATGAATGCCTTACGTGGGGGTCACCGTATGATCCATGCAGTGGCCTGTGTGTCCAGGGCTCAGATTCTTGATTGTGTTGAGTAGGATCATATCTGTACATGCAGCTGTTGGGAAAAAGCCTAGGTGTTCATAAACAACCTTATGGGATTAGCTTTTTGATATCGCTTCTCTTTACAATCTACAAAGACTTATTCTGTGCCCCATTCTATTTGCTTCTTCAACTAGAAGGCTGTTTTTCTTCACAATGCTTATGTCCAGAGCCCATTGCTGAGAAGACACACATAGAGAACAAAAGCTAAGAACATGTTTCCCCAGGCTCCTTGGGATTGCAGCCATACTGATCAGAGAGGAAGGACCTGCACCCTCTCTTTTATTTGGCTCCCATGGCAGTCACAGGTCACAGATTGCTTGGAGCTGAGTTTTGAAATAAAAGAACAAAGAAAAGAAAGGAAAGAAGTTCCCATTTATTTATCAGGTGCTCTCTTTTTATACCTTGAGGCAGATTTTCTGGAGGAAACCCAAGGTAACCAAGTCTTCATCTTTGGTTTAGATGCAATTCAAATTCTGACCTTTCTTTCCAGGCTCCCCAGAAATCCCACCTCGTCCTCCCCATGCGCTAGCTGTTGGAAGCGTTTTGTCCAAGTTTCCTGACTGAAATGGGAACTCTTGGTGAGACTCAAAGTAGAGAGGGCCGACTCCATCCTGCCTGGGCCTGACCATCTGAAACAGAACAATATGGAAAATTTATTGAGCATATTGCAACGGCTTGAAAGAAATCAACCCATTCTTAGTTCAAACCAAGAATTAGTGATCAGTTAAAATTATATTTAAAATATTAAACCATAAGCAATTACAAATAATTTTCATAGTAATGTGTTATGAAATTCACTCTTCTTTTTAAAAATTAAAAACTTATAGATGTATACATTTCTTCGTTTCTTCTTTATCATCTCAATACGTTTCTTTTTTTTTTTTCCTTTTCTATTAGGTTTCACAGTGTAGCTGTGACTGGGCCCCATACTTACAAGATTCTCTTGTCTCTGACTCTCAAGTGCTCCATTAAAAGCATACACATCCACAGCCTTCTTGAAAGCCCCCCAACTTTGTGTGTCTATGTGTTGGTGTTGTTTCTGCACGTATGTCTGTGCACTATGTTTGTGCGATGTTCTCAGAGCCCGGAAGACAGTTTTGGATCCCCTGGACCTGGGGTTACAGATGGTTATCAACTACCATATGGGTGCCAGGAATCAAACCCAGGTCCTCTGGAAAACAGTGAGTGCTCTTAATCATGGCGGCATTGCCTCAGATCCCCACCCCCAAGCCCCTTAAAAAAAATAAATAATTGTTATACTGATCACAGTTTTGACTGGCCTTTTCATGTCAAAGTCACACAAAGTAACAGCGAGTCTCAGACTGTTGAAAGTGAGTGAGAATGTGAGGACTCTGCCCAGACAATCCGAGCATAATACCTTTTTTATTTTTATGACTGTCTCCCCTGAGCTTTTTAAACTACTTTTTAAAAATTTGCGATAAAATACTCCTTAACATAAAATGTTCCATTGTAACTATTTTTAAATGTGCACTTCAAGTCCTAATCATAGTCTCTTTTGGTAACCTATCTCCAGGTTTTTTTAATGTTGTAAAACTAAAACTCCTCCCTCCTTAGCAACACCGACCTATTTTCTTTTGCTCGGCTGCTTGGTAGTCATTGTCATACTCTTCCCCTATAAGTTTGGCTACCATGGGCATCTTCTCTAAGAGGAATCACGTGTGTGTGTGTGTGTGTGTGTGTGTGTGTGTGTGTGTGTGTGTGTAAAGCAATGAAGAAGTTTTTAAAAGAGTTATGTCAGGAAGACTCATCACTAAGGAAATGGTACTACATCAAATGGATCACAACTGTGAAAGGGAAAGCGGAGTAAAAGGTGGGTGGAGCCAAAAGACCAGGCTTCACTTTCTGCGATGCTGAAGTGGGAGGCAGGGCATATCTCTGAAGAGAATTGTCTCTCCTGGAGTCGTATGCCTTCTTAGGCTTTCACAGACTTATGCAGAGTGGCAGTTGGAGACCATTCAAATCTCTGCTGTCTAGACATTATGCTTGAGCCCATTCCATCTCCCTCTTCTTTTGCCATAGCCTCCCTTCATGGCTTTGATCTTAGTGGGCATTCACTGACTTTGCTATTAGTTAATAGGAGCCAAAATATTTCTGTTACAAACTATCTACAATTTAATGAGGGATTCTGAAAATCCAATAAAACCATGCACAGCAGAAAGGGTGATGTATAGCAGTGACATTCAAAATGTATTCAAATCATATTTTTTATTCATTTTTTGAGTGCTCTTTGCACTATCTTTTTGTTTGATACAATGTTGGACTGAGAACACAAACACATACACACACACACACACACACTAAAGTTAGTCATAACTTTGTCTTCTAAATGATATTCAACTGGAGTTAGTCACACTTCTTTCCCAACATTGGAAATATTTGGGGGTAATTTTGGTGATTCCACTGACTTGGGACACATTGTTGGTATTAAGTGAGTTAGTGAATAGCTAGACGCTCTAGATAGATGATAAGAAGGAAAGTCGACGCTGTAGTCATTGATAAGCAAATCCTAGACTATGAATCATAGAAGCACTAAGTATTTATTATAGGACTTTATCGCCATTCTCTATCTTAATCTTACTATAAAACTTGGGATAGGTATTATCACCACTTTTTCTGAATGGCCTAAAGGTCTCAATAAAGATCATGATGGATTAAGTGTAGATACAGATTTAAGACTGTGTTTATGTAGGGCCAAAAGAAAAGATTCTTCTCCTTCTGACTTCTTGATCATCTGAGCCTTGGAGTAAACTGGGCCATTGTTGAAATAGGAGTGGCGGGGCTGCGTCCCCAGCACCCCGCTGCCCGCAAGGCTAGCTTTACCAGAAATAATTACATGGACACTGTATTCTTTTAATCACTGCTTGGCCCATTTCTATCTAGCCTCTTTTAGGCTAACTCTTGCACCTGGACTAACCCATCTCTAATAATCTGCTGTAGCCCACAAGGTGGCTTACCAGGGAGATTCTAGCCTACGTCCATCCTGGGTCGGAGCTTCATTGCGTGTGCCTCAGAGAGCAGAGCTCTCTCCTCTGCCCGCAAGAGTGGAGCATCGTGTCTCTCTGAGGCGTCTGCCCCCGAGAGGAGAGCTGTCGAGTCTGACCTAACTTCCTCTTCTGCCCAGCATTCTGTTCTGTTTACTCCTCCCACCTATGTTTTAACTTATCAGGGCAAGCAGCTTCTTTATTTAATTAACCAATGACCTTCCTCCATCAGGCCATTGACAGATAAATGGAGATAAGAACTATAAATTTGTGTGTATGTACATGGGAGTCTTGAAAAAGAATGAGATGAGGTTCTCTGAACAGCTAGATTGGAGCTGAAAAAGTACTTTGGGTTATGGAAATAACTACGGTCGTGGGCCTTCAAGTAGAAAGTTGATAACAAAAGCTATGAAAGTGCGAGAAGAAACTGGCTATGGACAAAGGTGCCACATTGTGAGATAACATCTCTGAGGTAGCAGTTCTCAGAAGAAAAGGCAACCTCGAGTCTTTTCAACCTTGTGTCTGTCAACCTTGAGTCTTTTCCTCTGAGTTAACCTTGATTTGGAGTGATTCTGGGGCAGATGACTACACCCCTTCTGCAAGCACTTCTCCTAGCTGGACAGGGAAATCTCCATCACGGTGTCATGGGTCCTGTGCTACTTCTGGAAAAGAAAGGTGAGACAGGGCCAGGGAAAGACAGAAAGACCCTATTGGCACCGGGCTGTGATCCCAGCTACTGGAGAGACTGAAACAGGAGAATCACAAATTCAAGGCCAGTCTTGGAAATTTAGTTGATCCCTTGTCTCAAAACAAAACATAAAAGGAGAAAATAAGAATGGTGGTTTATACCTCTAATCCAGGCACGAGGAAGGTTAAGGTAGATCAGCAGTTCAAAACCAGCCATGGCTGTTTAGTGGGTAAGACAACAGTCCGGGATACAGAAAACCCCGTGTTAAAAGAGTATAAAATAAATGAATAAATAAACAAATGTAAATGAAAAAGGACTGGGGTGTTCTCAGTAGTAGACTTTTTTCTGGTTGTGTGAAAGTTCCTGGCTTTGTTTCGTCCCCAGTACTGTAACTAATCAGGAACAACCACAGGAACCCTTCACTGTTTTGAAGACATTATTTTATGAGTATCCATGCCTAAGTTTTACTCAAGAAATCATAACCTTACTAACAATACAGTATACAATTCCTAAACTGAGTACAAAATAGAGCCTAGCAATCATCTCTGAGAAACTGGAGGACAAGACTTGTGATTTATCTTCCTTCCTTAGATTCAATACAAAGACCCTGATAAGAGCATGCTTTGAATTTAATTTTATTAATTTGATCATTCTTGATTTTACAGATAAAGATACAGAAAACTGAGATTGAGGAAGCTTGGTCCTTCTAGTGTGTGAAAGAGATTTGATCAGAATCTAAGGAAAAGAGATGACAATTTGCTGGCTGCCAGCTGTTCTACCAGCCCTGTTCAGCTTCTCTCCTGTCTTGGTCCAGGAATTCCTGGCATCTGTTTCTGCTATGCTTGACAAACTTTTCTGTAAATGTCCTGGTAATAAATAGTTTAGCTTCACCAGGTCAACACTATGTCACAGTTACTTAATTCTGCCATTTTAGGGAGAAAGTAGCTAGAGAAGTCTAGTAAGAAAATGAGCATGGGACTATCCCAATAAAACTTTACACATGAAAGCAAGCAATGACTTGGGTTTGGACCATGGACTATGGTTAGCTAATTCTTGATATAACTCCAGTAGTGTCTTGATCTAACTCCAGCTATGGCCTATACCTGAATCATCACTGTTGCTTAGACTAAGATTGGTGAACATTCAATATCCATCAAGCTTTGTGTTGACTAGATTATGCAGAACTGGATGAATAATGTAGATTCTGGTAGTGGGGATGTGGCCCCAGGTGTCAGAATGCTTGTCTAGCATGCTCAGAGCCCTGGTTTCATACACAAACCACTCAGACCTTATGTGGTGGCTCACACTTGCAGTCCCAGTACTGGGGATGTGGAGACAGGATAATCAAAAGCTCAAGGAAAGCCTGGGGTACATGATAATGAGACTTGGAATGGAGGTTTGAATGAGAAATGTTCGCTATGGGCTCAGGTATTTGAACACTTGGTCCCTAGTTGGTGGTGCTGTTTGGGGAGTTAGTACAACTTTGATGGAGGAAATGCATCACTAAGGGAGGGCTTTCAGTTTGCTCCCTCCACTGTCTCCATGTGGTCCTCTAAGCATCTTGTTCTTGCTGCCACTCATTCTCTGTCATGATGGACTCCTGTCCCTCTGGAGCTGTGAGCCAAGATACACTTCCCCTTCCATAACTTCCTTTTTGTCGTGACATTTTGATTATAACAAAATAAACAACTGAAGTGTACTCCAGGCTCTCGAACCCCTGGCAATTGTCAAGATGACTAAGGAAGAGCTTCATCCCTTGTAGATCTGGCTTTTTTTTACTGACAAAGAGCCAACTTCGAAAACCATAAGCCCATAGCCTTGGTGATGAATTTGGCAATAAAATAATGTTAAATATCCGTGTAATTGCATTGTCAACCACAGCCCCGTCTTCATGCTAGAAACCCTGGTTTAATGAGGAATATCCGTTTCATCTTGAAATACCCTATGATTTCACCTCCTCCCCACTTATTATAGCAGACATATTTAAATAAAAAAAATCTTGCCCAAAATATTAATGAAATATAAGCCAGTGTGAGGATATTATCCAGCTAACAGTAACTACCAATAAAATCTTCTTCTCTAAATTCTGTGACTATGATCACCTCTGGTGATTTTTATTGCTTCTTTCTTTGTGGTGGGTGGAAACTGAGCTTGATTGCTGAGAGCTGGCAAAGCATGAATGAGAGAGAGAGAAAGAGAGAGAGAGAGAGAGAGAGAGAGAGAGAGAGAGCACTTCTACCATGGACAGTAGTAGAGTTTCTGTGACTCACTCAGTCTCCTAACCGTGGGTTGGTTCTACATGAATCTTTTGATAATTGCATCTTTTTCCCCTCAAATAAGGTAATGGCTTGTTTCATATCAACGGTTCCAGTATGTGACAAGTTTTTATTAAGTTATATAAATTAAAGGTTCTTCTGCTGCCATGTTAGCCATAGACATCACTAACAGTGATCTTAACTATACCACATTGATGTGACTGAGATGGTCAGAGCATCTCCACAGAAGCAAGGATGCGCCCTCCTCATCGTGCCATACGACTGGTATGCCTCACTACCAATGGGGTAAACCATTTACATTGGCTTCATCTTGTCCACCTAGCTTTTCCCACAGGAATTGTTTAGAATAGCCATTTATTATTTGAAAGCATTGCGTAAGAAGATGTTATGAGGATATGCAAACTTATGAATTGGGTTGTCTAAATTGTTTATTCCTAATATTTCTGACATGTGTTTTCTCCTCACCCAAACCAGTCCTTCCATGCACTGGATAGCAACTGACAACTGGGAGTCCTGCAGTCTAGTGAAATCGTGACAATAAAAAAAAAACAAAAACAAAAAACTGTGATTAGTGTTGAACTCCAATGATTAGGAACCAATTTCCATTATATATATTTTACCCCTTCTAATACATTACAAGCATTTGGTGCTCAGGGTACTCTCACATCTTATTGTCTTGACAACAAAAATTAATTCTCTCCTCTTTTGTTTATATTTGCTTATTTACTATAATAGCTCACAGAAAGACAGCTGCTTACTGTTAGTGAGATGATGGTGACTGTCAATTGCCAGTTTGGTGGTATCTAGAATCACCTGGGGTATGAGACTACAAACATGCCTGTTGGGATTGTCTTGGTAACTTTAACTGAGATGGGGAGAGCTGTCTAATGTGGGAGACACCAATCCCTAGGCTAGGATCCTGGACTGTACAAACATAAGAAAGTGAGCCGAGTACAGGCATTCCTCATTGTTCATTTCCCGAGATTGTGGGTGTGATGAAACCAGCTGCCTAGCTCCTGTTGTTGTGATTTGCCTGCCATGATGGATTGTAACCACAATCTCTAAGAGAAAACCTACGTTCCTTAAACTGCTGTCATGGATACGTTTATGTCAACGTGACACGAGAGTCCTCAGAGAGGAGGGAAACTCAATTGAGAAAATGCCTTCAGAATATAGGGCTGTGGGCAAGCCTGCAGGGCATTTCTTAAGTAGTGATTTATGTGGGAGATCCAACCCACTGTGGGTCTACTCATCTGGAAATCTATAAGAGAACAGGTTGAACAAACCACGTAGAGCAAGCCAGTGAGCACTACCCATCCATAGTCTCTGCATCAGCTCTTGTCTCTAGCTTCTTGCCCTGTTTGAGTTCCTTCTAAGACTTCCTTTAGTGATGGTCTATGATACAAACGTGTAAGCCATATAACCTTTTCCTCCCCAAATTTTGGTCATGATGTTTCATCATAGTAATAGTAGCCTTAACTAGGGCAACTGCTTTTGCCAGATTATTTTATCACAACACAGGAAAAGCAATTGTGATAATTGGTGTTTGGTTTATTATAAAGAATCGCAATCATGAATGGCTAAATAGAAAAGATGGATACCAGGTGTGTAAGGTAGAAGGGGGACACAGAACATCTATATTCACCCCAAGTACCACCTACCTAAGCACCTCTGTGTGTTCATCAACCAGGAAACTCTTGGAATTACGTTGTTTAGGCCATTGCTTAGGAATTTTATGGAAATTTTGCTTTGTTTGGGGCCAGTCTGTCCTCCAGCTCAACAAAACCCTCCTGCCTCAGTGTCTTAGGTTTTTGATTGTGTGAAGAGACCATAACTGTGGTAACTCTTAAAAGGAAAACATTTAATTGGTGCTAGCTTCCAGTTCAGAGGTTCAGTCCATTATCACCACGGCAGAAAGCATGGTGGCATTCAGGCACACATGGTGCTGGAGAGGTAGCTGAGAGTTCTACATCTGGCTCCTCAGACAGCCAGCAGGAAGAGATGGTGACATTGGGCCTGGCTTGAGTGAGCATCAGAAACCTCAAAACCTGCTCCCAGTGATGCTCTTCTTCCAACAAGTCCACACCTACTCCAAAAAGGCCATACCTTCAATAACAGCACCTCCTGTGAGTCTATGGGGTCTGTTTTCATTCAAACCATTGCACACTTCAGATGGAGAGAAGGCTCAGTGGTTAAGAGCACCAGTTGCTTTTGCAGGGAACCCAGGTTCAATTCCTGGCACCTACAAGGCAGCTTGCATCTGTCTGCAAATCCAGTTCCAGGGGATCTGGTGCTGACTGCTGGCCTCCTTGGACACATGGTGCACATACATCCATGTAGGTCAAATACTCATACACATAAAATAATAAAATAAATCTAACAAACTCGGTTTACTCAGTGTTAAGATTGCAGGCATCAGCCACCACATTTAGTCTATGGAAGTTTAATACCATAGGCATGACTGATGGAATTAGCAGCTGCTAGTGATTAACGCAGATTTTGGCCCCTTCCTTCCCTGAAGGCCCGGGGATAAGATCTAATGTTCCGATCCTCTAATTACATATTTGTTTATTCTGCTATTGAGACCCTGTCTCAAGACTAGCTAACTTTCTTGAGGCTCCCAAAGTCACCTCATTAGGATAAACTCATGTTCATAACCGGGCTTGCCATGAGAAAGTAAAAGATACTCTTATGCCCATTCAAGAAATGATCAGGTTGTGTAGTCTTGTCCTAGGAACCAAAGATAAATATCAAAGTACAAGTGTATTTCAAGCCATAATTAGCTTTGAGGAAATACGGACGAATTAACATTTACCTCTGTGCATATTAATAGTGTGTATCAAAGAAATGGGTAACAAAAGTCACTTTATCACTAACTTATCCAAACTAATATTTGAGACAGAAAATGGCTCACCTATGGGTCCTTAGGCTGAGATAGCACTAAATTCTCCCCTCTTGACTACAAAGTAAACCCACTGAAATTCAGTTCAGGGAGCATGGTAATGCCCCAGGGAAATGAGTTGAAACTTAGCCAAAAACTGCCCACTAACCTCACATGGGAGGCTTTGTCCAAGACACCCCCCCCCAAAAAAAAACACCCTCTAAATAGAGGGTTTCTGCTTCAGTCCCCACCTAGACTCTCACTCTCCCTCTCTCCCACCCACCTGTCCTCTCCATGTGTATGTATGTGTGTAATTTTATTTTCCCCTAGCCTTTGCAAATAGCTTCCGATCTGGGGTAGGGCTCGTGAATCTTACTGTCTGTGCAAATAAGCTTTTACAAAAATTTTAATTTTGAAAGCTTTCCTTTTAAAAGGTCAACCAAACATTTGGACCTAGAGTATGGATGAACTCCGGCTGGACTCATTTCCCTCTTCAGAATCTCCCCGCTCCCCTTTCTGACCCCTGTCAGAATTTATCATCTTCCCCTGTGCTCTGGGCCCTTGGTTTTGTTAGTGTTCTGGAGACACAATGCATCCTTTCCTCTCTGCCCTCCACTCATCAGATAGTTACTTTTGGCAGGTCAGGGTCTCTCCATCCTATTTTCTAATGGATCCTAATTTTACTTTCTGTTTTAGTGTCTGGATTTTTCTGGGGTACAAAATGGTAAGAGCAGGTTGAGTCAGGAATGAGGAAATAAGCGTGAAAGGGGAAGACCTTTGTGACTGGGTCAGGTGTCGGGTTCTCCTTTGGCAGCAAATCCAGGAAAGGAAGAAAAATAAAACCAAGAAGACATTGCCCGCTGACAAATAAAGAGCTAAGACTGAGTCACAAGCAAATGTTTGGATGACCTTAGAGTATTGAAAATTATTTTGGAAGTTTGTGAATGTGTGCATTTGACCTCTTTCAAATAATTTAAAATTTAAAGAAATTGTGTAAAACTGAACAAAATTAGTATGTAAGTTTGACTCCATTTTTCCTAATATTGATATCTTGCACATTGTAATTACTCAGATTAGGAAACTGACATAGACACAAGATCAACCAAGCTGTCCATTTTATTTATAGTAAGGCATTGTATCTCTGGTCCAGGAGTCAATGCAGAATCCTACCCTCAGCTGGTAGTCATGCCCCTTTAGTCAGTGGATCACAGCTCCTTCCATTTATCCCTCTTGTTTGCCTTCCCACCCCTCTTTATTCCTTCTTCCCTCCACCTCTCTATCCCTTCATGATCTTTATAGTGTTTATAGAAGGATGATCCTCCAGCTCTATTGGAGACTGTCTCTTGATCTGGGCCTGTTCCCTTGGGTAGTAAATTTGTCACAAGATTGCTATAGAAGTTACATTATGATCTTCACCCTCCGTGGAGGATTCCACAAGAAGGTAAGCACGATCGATTTGTCCTATCACCAACAACATTATTATTATTATTATTTTTTGGTGCTATCTGACAGCTTTCCCTCCTGGAATCACATTCTTCTCTTCCTTTTATGATAAGTACCTTATGATCGGCTGTGCAGACATCTTCTTTCCCATCACACTGCTTCCCGTTCTTCTTTTCATCCATCAGTGATTTTCCTCCTGCAGTGAATTGTCTGCTAAGGGTCATTTTTTATTTCCACTAGTCCCGACACAGCTATTAATTAAATTCTACTGCAGGGAAGATCACCTCCTGCCCTGCTCATTTGTTATTCGTTTATTTATACCACTGTGGGCTCATGGGTATTTATTGTAGCCTGTGGCTTATAGTCCATCAGTGTTCATTTTATTACCCAGATCATCCTAGATTCAGTCAACGGTGGCTGACTCAAGTTAGAATCTGTGTCTTTTTGACATACCCACATAGTTTTTGAACATTTCCTTGTTTTTTAACATCACAGAATATTCCAAACTCATCTTACAATTCCCTATTCCTGCCCTAGACCTATATCTTTAGATGTCTCTAGGTTTTTCACTTACTTTTATCAGAGGTGATATTTTGAAATGAAATCTGGGCACCGAATATGCTTTTTCCTACTGAGGTACTATGGTTTCTGAAAATGTTTATCAAAGAGAGTTAAAAGATACAGGTGTACTTAATTATGCAAACAACACACATAAATTTATCCCTCCATCTTTGTGTGTGTATGTGTGATGGGCACATTTAAAAACTATGATATTATATTGATTTTTCTGATTTCAATTAAACATCTTCAGATTCACTTTCCCCTCTTAACTATTTCTCAATCATTTTCACAATTATGGAAAACCTGAACCTGAAGTGGAGTCACTTCCTTACACATTGATTTTGGCATTTTCAGCTCATAGCCTTGTTTGAAAAGTAAACATGCTAACTGGAGAACAACATCTATATGCAGGTTTCCTTATTTCCCGCCTACATATTGCAGGGAAAAAGCCCATTTTCCAAGGTTTCATAGGCTTGGGGTCTACGGTCTGCCCTCCCTCCCTCATCTGAGTTTTTTTTTTTTTTTTTAAGCTGTTTGTGATATAGTTAAGTTGTACTGTTAGTATCTGAGTTTGATTTCCATCTCCCATCTCCCCCATTTGGTTGATTTTAATAATGTAATTTTTTTGTACAAGGTGGGAAACCTTCCCAAATCAGCATCGGGGCTAGATTAAAAGCATGCAGAGAATTCTACCGCACCCCTATAACACCCCCATTTTCCTTCTACCAGGTTCTCATTCCTGTAAGGAAGCTCTTCTCTTGCATTGGTTTATCCTTCCTGTAACCCTTCTCCACGAGTGAGCAGCTATGTGCTTGCTGTTATTGTTATTATAGTCCGTTCAATCTTTTTTTTAAATATTTATTTATTTATTTATTTATTTATTTATTTATTTATTTATTTATTTATTTATTATGTATACAATATTCTGTCTGTATGTATGTCTGCAGGCCAGAAGAGGGCACCAGACCTCATTCCAGATGGTTGTGAGCCACCATGTGGTTGCCGGGAATTGAACTCAGGACCTTTGGAAGAGCAGGCAATGCTCTTAACCACTGAGCCATCTCTCCAGCCCCTATCGTTCAATCTTATATAAAGGATAAGGGCAGTCAACTCCATGGAAACGATTTTGTCCTTTATTGTTTTCACTTAAAAACAGGTCATTACGTCAGGCGTGGTGTTCATACCAATGATTCCAGTACTTGGAAGGATGACTGAAGCAGGAGGATTGCCACAAGTTTGAGACTAACCAGGACTAGGGAGCGAGACTGTCTCGAAAACAAACAAACAAACAAACAGACGAAAGAAAACACTCGAGAAAGCACTTCCTATCAGCTTTAGAAAAGTCATGTGCTCTGTGACTGCATTGTATTCTCATGGGCAGCTTATCTAAGCAATCTCCGTGTATGCCAGTATTGTATATCTGCAGACAATGTCGCGGTACGTGAACTTCTGGTGGGCCTTCTTGTTGTTGAAGGTTCAGCTTAGGGGCAGAGCCTTAGAAGTGAGGTTACGGAGCAGAAAGACGCCATTTTCTTACCATGCCAGATTCCCTTGTAGAAGGAATGTACTGATGACATTTCCACCAGAAACATGTAAAAAACATTCTTGTCTTTGTATTTACTGTGCACAGGCCGGACACTGTGGAATCCTGGGAGATAGACATTTTCTTCAGTTTAGTATCTTTGAAAGCGTTTGGCGGGCAGGGGGAGGTGTGTGTTTTTGCTTTGTCCTACAAGCAACCGCACTTTATTGACCACACTGTTTTTGCAGACATGCCTACATGAAGACTACAAGAGTGTCAGGGTCACAGGGACGTCTACTCAGGTTTTTAAGGAAGACACACGAGACCTGGCAGTGTGTGGTAATGGCAGCTTCATTCCTGTGAACCTCTGACAGGTTGATGTGTAACAGCGAAATCTAAGGTGGAATGGAGACCTCAGGAGATTCGAGATGCCAGGAAGGTGGAATACCTGCTGGGGGATGCCAGTAGAGGCAGGCTGAGAGAGACATGCGTTTTATAGCCAGCGATGCCCTAGGAACAGCTATCCAAGCCTGTGAAAGCTCATGTCGAAGGACCTTATGTCCCAGATATTAGACTTGGCATTAACTATGTTACTATTTGTCCTGCTTGATTTTAGTCTTCATTTTCATGTTCTTCTTCTTCCTTATCCCTGCCTCTCCCCTCCCACCTTTGAAATGGGAGTGCTTACTCCGTGCCCACTGAAATATTTGTGAGATTTTGGCCCACCTCCTCTGAGAAGGCCCCCTTGGTTGCTTTAAATGGCTCTTTGATTAAATATGCATTGTAGCTCATATACTAGGATGTTAAACTTGTTTGTTTGTTTTTTGCAGTTTTACTATATTTGCCTTATGCCTCCTCCCTAATTTGAAATATAGAACCTAAATTTCAGTTATCCTTGCACAATAGACAATTGTCCCTTAGTGTTTATGGGAGATTGGTTTTAGAGTCTCTCAGAAATACCCCAATTTATTGACACTCAAGTCCATCTCATAACATGGTGCAGTATTGCCTGAGTTCTTTTCCGTTCTCTACACAGTCTCTGGATTATGCACGTCACTTGACATTATATAAATGCCACATAAAACACCATATACCTGTTACCTAAAGAGTTGCTTAAGTATATTGCTTAGAAAATGCTGAGAACAACACAGACTCACTACAGACGCAGGTTTGCTGGTTGCATTTATGTATTTAGCAATGTGTGTGTATGCGTGTGTAACACCAATTAATGCAAAGAGGGGCTGTGAATTTGGAAAAAAAAAGCAGAAAGAGAGAGCGTGGGGAGGAAGGAAAGGGAAGGAGGAAATTATGTAATTAAAATTGCAAAAAATATTGTAGAAAAAGAGATTATTTTCAATCTGTAATTGTTTACCTCCCTGGATGCCAGCTCTCTTAGGTATGAGGGACACAGCATGGCCACCACCCTTTCTTATCAGCTTCCTTAGTCAGCCCTGAGCAGCACTCTGCTGTCCTCTTGCTCTTCTCTAGACCTGGTCCTGAACCGTCCATGGAAAATAATTGTCACACACTGCCAAGCGCATTTGCTATGGGTCCCTTGGGAAGATGTTCCAGTTTCCTAAAGCTTGCTCTCCACACCACTGGGAAAGGTGTGGTGTGTCTTTCTGCCTTTGTTTTCTCCCTCTTTTGGGGGGCTGCACTTGGGTCTCCAGAGCAGGCTAATTCCACAGCGAACCCCAGCACTGTTTAGTGCACAGGCTGAACACAAGCCCATCTGAGCCTCTTTAACACCATGCGTCAGAATTCTTTTAGTCTTGTTAGTCGTGGTTTATTTTGGGTAGCCAGATGAACAGCGATCCACATGTCTCACACCAGTGGTTCTCAATTTTTTTTTTCCTCACTGCTTTGTCCCAGACTATTAAAATTTGTCAAAGCAGGCCCTGGAGGGAATAAAAACAGGGTCAGGAGACTCTGCAAGGATCATCACCATGGATCACTCTCTCCTCTTAGTCAAGCACACTGAGCCGTGAGGAGGGGTCAGGGCATAGGAAGATCTCAGAATGCTTGCTTTACCATAGTCCTGTGCTCATAAATACAGTTTTGTTAAAAGGCCATGAACTTAGACATGATCACAGTGCATATAGCAGGGCTATAAGGATAAGTTCTTTGAAAAATAAATTGTTGTAGGACAATGTTGACGAGAAAGTCTTTGGGAATGGCATAGTTACTGTCTTTCTTTCTTTCTTTCTTTCTTTCTTTCTTTCTTTCTTTCTTTCTTTCTTTCTTTCT
>NC_022017.1:41230312-41235023 GCF_000317375.1 Microtus ochrogaster | reverse complement strand
TGAGTAGTACTCTAATTTGTATATATTCCATACTTTCTTCATTCTTCCATTGAAGGGCATCTAGGTTGTTTCCAGGTTCTGGCTATTACAAACAATGCTACTGTGGCGGTTTCTCAGGAAATTCAGGATCAACCTACCCCTGGACCCAGCAATACTGCTCTTGGGAATATACCCAAGAGATGCCCTATCGTACAACAAAAGTATTTGCTCAACTATGTTCATAGGAGCATTGTTTGTAATAGCCAGTTGCTGTCTTCTAACACTGTTCCAAGAAGTTGGAATTAAGCATGAATTCTGTTCTTTACAGAAGGTAGATTTGGGTCCCAGGTTATGGTGGCTTGAATAAGAATGGCTGCCAGAGGCTCATATATTTGGATGCTTAGCCATGAGGGAGTGGTGCTGTTTGAGAAGGATTAGGAGGTGTGGTCTTGTTAGAGGAGGTGTGCCCTAGTTGGAGGAAGTGTGTCACTAGGGATGGGCTTTGAAGTTTCAAAAGCTCATGCTAGGTCCAGTCTCTCTCTCTCTCTCTCTCTCTCTCTCTCTCTCTCTCTCTCTCTCTCTTTCTCTCTCTGTCTCTCTCTCAATATGCTACTGCTCCTGCAACACGCATGCTACCATTCTTCCCACCATGATGGTAATGGACTAAGCCTCTGAAACTGTAAGCAAATTCCCAGTGAAATGCCTTCCTTTATGAGAGTTACCTTGGTCACAGCGTCTCTTCACAGCAATACAACAGAGCACAAACGACTCCAGAGGAAGAAAAGGGAGAATATATTTTTTCATTAATACTTAATTTTTTTAAAAAAGAATTTTGTTTTAAAGCTTTACTTTATGGGTGTTTTCCTGTATGTCTGTGCACCATATGTGTGCAGTGCTCATGCAGGTCAGAGAGGGCACTGGATTCCTGCAGATCTATAGTTATGAATGCTTGTAGCTGTCATGTAGGTGCTGGGAACTGAACCTGGGTCCTATGCAAGAGCAGTCCAGTTGCTGAAGCATCTCTCTAGCTCCTACCCATGCAGTCTTAAGTCAGTGCCTTCAGACTCCTTGGAAAGAAGGAAGAAACACAGGCTCTGAAGACAGTAAAAAACACCAATATTCTTTTAACAAGTCTTTACCCAGTCTTCCAGTAACGATTTAATTCATCTTCTATTCTGACCCCACTATCATTATTTTCTTTAAAAGAGTTTACATTTTGAAAAGAAAGTTCCCCCTCAGAGACATTCATGAACTCACCCAAGAAATGCCAAAACTGCCTCGGCACAAAGAATTCATTTCACACATTCCATGTTGCCTTCTGGATCCGGTAAACAGCTGTGAAAACATATCATCCCTGGGGGATCATCAGTGGATTCTCCCTGTTCTTCGAGAGCCATTCCTTCAGGCAGTATCTTGTCTGGGTCACAACAGCTCCCTAAATAACAGGACAGGAGATTCTCAGAGATGAAGAGTTATGTTCATGCCCTCAGTAATCACTATCTAACCAGTGAAAGCTATTGCAGGGCCTTCTTTAGAAAGATCAATGCTAAGAAGCAATGTTGCATCAATCTGAAAAAAACTAAAGGAAAAAGCAAAGATGTATGCATAACATTTGCCTCATCTATATACACCAAGCTATGGGTTTATTTAAGTATAAATAGACAGGAAATGATCTAAGATTCTCTTCTTAAAGTGACTTTGCTAGATTAGGAAGCCAAAGGAGAGATCCACAGAGACCTGCTCTGGTTTCTGGAATATTTATCAACGAAGAAACGTCTTGAACCTGGAGTCAATCCCAAATGATTCTGCCTACTTCGTGATGGCAGGAAGTGTCAGCTTCAGTCTCCAGTGTATCCATTTATAAAAGTATGGCGTTTATTTACAACCTGGTTGCGCTATTCCGCTGTATTAATATTTGGATGAATAATTTTCTTCATAGGGTGAGAAGCTGCCTTGGGTATTTAGTGGCTTTTGTACTGTGGATGCGACTGACTAGCAAATCCACTTACAGATGCATCTTAAAGCATTGTTAATACCCCCCTGGGTGCAAAGTCACCTGTTGTTGAGAGGTACTGACTAAATGCTGCTTATACAGATAATGAGTGCTGAATGGGAGCAACCCATGAGGAGGCTCTGAGCTATTCACCTTCATGCTCATTCACAGAGCTTCTAGTACCAGGGGGTAAAACATTTTTGTCACTGGATTATTCTGAGACACTGGAGAAGATGCAGTCCTCAAGCATGTTGAAAGCAAGGGATCTTGCAGGCCCATACCCCAGTATTACCTAATTCCTGGCTATGCTTGTGATTTCTTAGTAAATATGTATTTGACCTGTTCGATCCTCAGGGACAGGGGGCAATCAAGACCATCTTTTGGGCAGAGCAATTGTAATGCAGCCTCATGACTAGGGGTGTAAGTGATGACTGAGTATACAACAGATACTAGGACAGATGTGCTAGAGCTTAAGTCTCACCTGTGGCTGGGGCAGGACCATGTCTGATTTCCCCTCCTGTCCTCTCTACTCAAGAGGTGAGTGGCCGAGTGACTGGTGTCATTTTTCTTGTCTTCATTTTCACACTCTCTGTTTGCTTGTTATGGAAAGGAAGCATGAGGGTAGTTAGTTTTGTTTGTGAAGGGGAAGAACACAGCACATCTAGAAAAAAACATCAGTTATTTAAATAGAGTGTGGTGACAAAATGTTTCATTGGTGGACACCCAGGATCCCAGGCTTGGGGGATGGGATAATTGGGCCTATTCCTGGTTTGACTACTTGAGAACTGGGCAACCTTAAAAAAGTTGTTTATACTTTTCTATACATTGCTGCATTTTTTTTAATTCACTAATAAAATTTAGAAAAGTATTCACCACCAAAGACCATTGTAAAGATTCAGGCAATTTAAACAGAAATTGAAGTAAATCCTGGCAAGTCTGAGAATAACTGGGACACTTGTTCAAAGTTCTGGCTATTAGGCCAGCAGCAGATTCATGTCTGTTCTGTGTCTGGAGGAACAGACTGTGTTCTTCTGGGTCCATTCCCATCTTCCCCCATTATAAATCTATAAAAAAAATGTAACATTAAGCATTACCTGTCTATAAAAAGGCAGGCATGTGAACCAAAAGATTTCTGGAAAATTCATCCCAGCTTTGATATCTCCGACTCTGAACTGCATTCTATTCTTACAAATTCTCCTCAGCTTCTTTGCCCTATAAAACTTAGTACCCCTTCTTTATTTCTCAAATTTCAGGCAAATATTGAGGAGAACTACGTCAGCTTCTTGGGGAAGAATTTTGTGAATAACTCAAGCATAAAAATATACCTCTTTCTGGTTAAATACTCATGAATTCTTCTCCTTTTTCCCTTACCACTTTTCTCTCATTTTGTCTCTTTCCCGATTTCCTTCTCTTTCCTAATCCCTCACCCCCAGGACTTATCCTGCAGAACAGATTGCTTGAAGATGACTCCACCAGAACCATAGCATTCCATCAGCACTGAGTATCTGCCCTGCACATCCGTGGCAAAGTTGTTTTCTCTTCACAGAAGTGGAACATCTTTGAAAGTTAAGTATCTCTTTTCCCATTTTTTACCTCAACTAATAGAACCAGCTCATTTCTGTTGGCTGTTAATTTATGGGTTAAACAGCCCGAGCCAGCATAATCTGCACCGTGCTGAGAGTTACCTCTGCCTGGTTCTTATACATCTTATGATTGTCTAATCCTCTTAGAACTCAGACTGGGGGAGTCAGAGTTCCCATAGTTGATATGCATACTATGCAGGCACAAGCTTATTCTGAAATAGCACTTCTCAGAGAACAGGAAACCAGTATCTTTTTGCAATGACATCAAAACCCCACCCCCGCATGACTGAACGATCAGTCTAGGCATGTCTGTGAGCCTATGCTATGCACCAGGGGCTGGAGGCAAATGAGAGTGGGCAAGTCCGCCAGGATCTGCATCATCAAAACATATCTAGTTACTTTGAGGAGATTTAAATAACAGCACACATGTTTATCAGACTGCAATGGCATTAGACACCATGGCATGGTAGCACAAACAAACTGTTGACCATAATAAAGAAGAAGCCAGGGGATTGCTTGGATCACGTGGTTGGCTCCACTCATAGGCTTGTTCATAGGCACATGACACAGTTGCTACCTATGTCCTGGTTCTGAGGTCTTTGCAAAAGAGAGAATTGAAATCACCAGGTGTCTGGGAAACAGGGCTAGTGATCCCACAAGATGGGACCAAGAGAGCAATGGGGTAGGGTTTTCTGACTTTACCTCCATGCCTCTGAGTTACTGGAGTAGCTTTGAGAGACCAGAGCAGGTGAAAGGTTGAAGGGAGACATCTAGAGTCATAAGATTCCCATAGGAACTCTAGGGGAGAAGGTCTGGAAGTTTCTTCAGGCTAAGGCAATAAAAAGAATGTTCTTGACTAGAAAACAGCTGACTGGTCAGCCGTGTTTGTCTTGTAGTTCTCAGGCAGATGTCTTAGGAAAACTAACAAAGGGAGAAAAGCCCTTTCAGGTAGCCAAATTGGGTCCCTCCACCTATGGGAGTGATACAAATTGCAGTTTTCTCTCATGGCTGACCCAGAGAACATGAGTAAAGGGATGGTCCTGAAGCCAATTTCCCACACCCATTCCCAGAATTTCCCAGTTACTGTTTTGTTTTTTTTTTTAAGATTTATTTATTTTCTAGAGAAGCTAAATAAGAAGGTGAATCCAAAGACAAA
>NC_022017.1:41224372-41229530 GCF_000317375.1 Microtus ochrogaster | reverse complement strand
AAAAAAAAAAAAAATCAGAGCTATTCAGCACATAGATTGACTAAGAATTAAGCCAGCCTCAAGGGACAGGACTCTGTGTATTTTTAATCCATGTGGGCTGAGTGCCACATAAAGGGAATGTATGGGCAAGGCTTTTGTTGAGGATGCCATCAATCTGTTCATTATCTTAAATATAGCAATCATTGTGGGAATATTCCTTAGGAAATGATGATTTCAATATTTTAATTTATGTAAATTTATGATTCCTGGAATCAGGTCAGGAGACTTTGAAGCCTGTGCCTCTTTGGGGATTTTAAATGTCTGTTCTTAATCTTAGAATGAGAATTGAGTTAAGCTGCCCATCTCTCGGAGAAGTGTGTTCGGCCATGCATGTCTGTGCACATGGGTATGAGGCTATGCACGGATGTGTGGGAAGTATGCTCACACACAGTGTGTCTTCAGTAATTCTTCCCAAACAGCTGACAGCTTGAGCCATACTCATCTCAGATACTATTTGCCAGTCTGTGGTCTCACTGTCCCCATTGGATTGCATAGATGCAAGATAGCGCGCTATAGAGGGGAAAAACTTCGCTCACTACTACTGACTGCCATTATGACTAATTTACTATTTGCCACCATAACTTGTGTGGGACCTTTCTGAAAGGTACTAGATCATTCCGTCAACAAATATTTAGGTAGCACTCCCTACATGTTAAGGTGTTCTTTGGCGGCGATTAAGGCCTGATAAGGGAACACAGGGGCTTGGGAGTCAGTTGTGAAAACCTTCAGGTCAGGAGACTACTGCTTCAATATGCTGTGATGAGGAATTAGTGTTTAATTTCTAACACCCCACTCCAGGAGCTGCCACTTTCCAGGTGCTTATTAAATAGAAAGGGTTCCTAGGAGTAAACTGGACCAGCACCAAGAGACCTGGCAGCATTCGCCATTCTTTTGTTCCCCACAGGCACCTGAACTATGGGCTTGGTTCCCATGGCTCCCACAGGGTGGACCAGAGGCTTCTGATGAAGCAGTGTATAGGCTGTTTCCATAGTTATGTGATTATAGTGACTAATTCATCAAATACGGTTTCTACAGCATTGTGTGTGTGTGTGTGTGTGTGTGTGTGTGTGTGTGTGTGTGAGGATGAGATCTCTGAGTAGAAGCACTCTGAAGAATTGTTATGTAATTACTATTTATTCTACGAAACACCCGAAATAATCCAGCAGGCCTTTAGCAGTTATTCCTTTTTGTTTCTCTGTATTGCTTCTCGGCACGCAAAGAATGTGGTCTCTTTCCATAAGGGATTCAAAGTTTGCAAGAGTTAGGTGAAGGCTTTGCCATCTGCATGCTGTAAATGAAAGAACAGAGGTACCAAACCCATTTGCCAAGTATGGAAGGAGAAGTAATAGAACTAGAACTTGAATCACGGTGTTGTTTTTGTGATTTCAAAGATCATAATTAAAGATCAAATCTCTATGCCCCTATATCGTTTGGCCTGTCTAAGATTTAAAGTTTTTAAGATGATTTTTTTAATGATTTATTTAACTTTATTATGTTCGTTGGTGTGAAGGTGTCAGATCTCGTGGAACTGCATTTTCAGACAGTTGTGAGCTGCCATGTGGGTGCTGGGAATCGAACCCGGGTCCTCTGAAAGAGCAGTCAGTGCTCTTAACCACTGAGCCATCTTTCCAGCCCCCTAGAGTTTTATTCATTATCTAGATTTTAGGATTATCTAGGTAATAGCTAACTTTGAGTCTACAGGCAAATTTCTCTATAAATAATTTTATCTGTTGTCATATGTGTAATATTTCTAATTAGGTGTCTTGATATTTTGCTAAACATGACAGACAAGACATTTGGAATGTCGACATAGTCTACTAAATTGGACAATTTCTATAAAATATTAAACAGCTGCAAGTGTACATTTACTGCCAAAAAATTAATAAAGTTCTTGCTTCTCTTAGTTCTGATTGAGGCAAAGAGCAACACAGACTGCTACGTCACAGGCCAATCTTTACACAGGTCCTTTTTGATCAGGAACTCGGAAAGAGCCACGTGTAAAGGAAACTCAAAAATGGCACAGCCACCACCTCCCAGAGCCCGTGTTCAATGCTGAGTGAATAAGTCATGTGAACTTGAATATAAAGCATGGGTTTCAGTGAGAGAGAGAAAAATGAGTTCGTCTCTGTGGGTCAAGGCCTCCATTGTTTCCAAAGATCAATGGCATCGATTTGACTGCATAGCACATACAAGCAGAGGCTTCGAGAGGTGGGTGTTGACTTAGAAAAAGCAGGGTAGCAGCTGTGCTAATGAGTGGCTGCTTCAAGTCGCTCTGCCTACCAGTAGAAAGCTTTTGATTTGTCTGTTCATCCCATCCCAGAGTTTAGGGCATTTTTTTTTTTTTTTTGAGACTCTTAAGTGATGAATCTGGCAGTGGTGCAGACGCTGTGTTTAGGGTTTCAGGATCAATTGCTAGCATTTAGGTTGAGAAGGGGGAGTGGGATTGAGGGAAATGTCAGGGAAGTGTCTCTACATTGCGTGACTGTAAGTACCACTGGGGCGTACACCAGCCACCCATCCTCACATTTTCCTAGTTTAACAACCACACGTCATCTGTTTCTACTTGGTCCACATAACATCCGAGAGCAGGACAGAGCTCAATTGATCTGGATAGAGCTTAGCTGGTAGCGTTTTCACAGAATAATTCCTGCATAATAATCTCTATGGGAGGCGCCCGAGTCTCAGAGTCCTATCATCCAGTAAATTTGGATCCAAAGCAGAAATCTTTGGAGTATTAATTTGATCTATTTAAATATGTACAAATGTGCACATGTATGTGACTCCAGCCTTTCTAGAAGAGTCAAGGTAGCTACAGTTTCTTGACAATGAAGGTGCTGAATCTTTCCTTAGTGGTTTTTAATAGTGTTATTGAGATATAATTTATATAACATACCATTTACCCATTTGAAAGTATTCCATTCAGTAGCTTTTGATATATTCTCAGAGTTGAGAAATCACTATAATAAATTCCAGAACATTTTCATCAGCTCAAAGAAAAAAATCTGTACCCTTTAGCTATGACTCCCCAAGCCATCTTTGCTCAGTTTTTGAGGCAGGGTTTCAGATAATGTTCAAAAGACGTTTCTATTTCAGTACATCCCCAGAGTTTTAGAAATAACTGCATTATAACAGTTCTTACATTGCAGGGCTATAGTTTGTTTTTCTTCCTGTCTTCTGCTGTGAATCTCTTCTAAGAGGACAAAGGCTTCAGTTTATTAAACTTTATGTCTGTACTGCCAGTTCACTTTCTAGCACATCCTGAGTTACAAATAAAGGAGCTAAGAATGAAGGACGAAAGGAAGGAAGAGAGGAAGGAAGGAAGATGGAGTTGGAAAGAAGTTGGGGAAGAAGGGAGTGTGGAAGAGGAAAGGAAGGAGTGAAAGAGAAAGGGGAATTACATTTACACATACGCACACACATTTTGGTTGTTGAATGTGATGCAGATATTTTCTGGCAAATATTCTTCGGAAATAGGACAGTGATTTTTTTTTGTGTTCTTTTTTGTTTTTTTTTTTTTTTGAAAAGGACAATCTTGAATTTCAAGTGGATTTTCTTTTGAATTTGCCCCATCCTGGAAGCTATGAGATATTTCCTTCATGGTGTCCATAGGATTTTACCCTTGAATAATCTTTGGCTACTGTCGTGGACAAATCCAACATAAAAGCAATTGCTACACAGTTGGGGCTTGTTTTGCTGTGATCTAACAATTGTGTAGATGGCTCAGCATTGATAGGTCAGCCTTGTCCATCCAGATCATTTCAGATTGTACTCCATTATTCCCCAAGGTTTTATCTTTAAATGTATGGCCTTGGATGACTGTCCCTTGATGTTTGCTCATTCCAGTCAACTTAAGAAAGTGAATTTCAAGGATATGACCTGGACATTACATGCATAATTTCTGGTTTCTGTATGCACCTCATTGATTGAACATGTAACCATACCCAGGGGCTGTGAGATAGACTCTTCACTTGTTTTCTTTTTTTTTTCCCAACTACACTTCAAGTTCAGCTTATCTTTTTAAAGGAGGAGTACCAGAGGGAAGTTAGGACATAGCTGTGTGCCTCACCTTGCTTTTTACAATCCACACCATGACTCCAGGTTCTGGTAATTTTCCTTATTTCCAGGTTTGTGTATTAGTAGACATTGGGCCTAAAAAAATATTGACTTTCAGATATATCTTGATATGTTTTCCGTGTTTGGCATTTAAATCAACTTGGAAGGTTTATGAAAAGTTTTTTCTACTTTTATAATTCCAAGTGTATTTCTAGCACGTTAGAGAATAAGTGGGTTTTCGTGAACTAGCCTAGAAAACTTTCATCTATTTACAGTATTATTTCTATGAGGAAATGATTTTGGCTTCTAAAAAGTCTACAAAGAAATGTACTTTTGGTACACTGGAAAGTTGAGTACTGCTAAGTTCACTGATGTTTGCAAACAAAATAGCAGAGAAGAGTCACTGGAAGCTTCTCTGGGCTGCCCCTATGCAATACTTTGCTCATCTCAGTCAAGACAAGTCTGGCTAGAATGTTTTCCTTTCTTATACATTTGTCAGTCCATAGTTGTGAACTTGATTTTGGACTTTAAACATTTAGCTCTTTATTGGAAGGTTGTTCCACTGGAAATTGGTAGCCATAGCACAGATGGGATATAGGCAAGGTGTCTTAAGATATAAGGGTTAGCCGGGTGGTGATAATGCACGTCTTTAATCTCAGCACTTGGGAGGAAGAGGCAGGTGGATCTTTGTGAGTTCAAGGTCAGCCTTGTCTATAGAGCAAGTTCCAGGACAGACTCCAAAGCTATACAGAAAAACTCTGTCTTGAAAAACAAAAGCAACACAAAACAAAAAGATGTAAGTGATGTGGGATTCCCCTCTGTATGCTGTGCATACCATTGGTTAGTAAAGAATCTGTCTTGGGCCTGCACAGGGAATAGAGGTAGGAAGGAAAAACTAAACTGAATGCTGGGAGAAAGAGTCAGGGAGAAGCCATGTAGCCCTGCCAGAGACAGATGCCCGAATCTTACCTGGTAAGCCACAGCCTTGTGGCAACACACAGATTAATGGAGATGGGTTAAATTAATATGTAAGAGCTATCCAATAAGAAGCTAGAGCTAAGCCGGG
>NC_022017.1:41216323-41224172 GCF_000317375.1 Microtus ochrogaster | reverse complement strand
GAAGAAGAAGAAGAAGAAGAAGAAGAAGAAGAAGAAGAAGAAGAAGAAGAAGAAGAAGAAGAAGAAGAAGAAGAAGAAGAAGCTAGAGCTAATAGGCCAAGGAGTGTTTCTTTTTTAATAATACAATTTTTGTGTGATTATATCAGGTTTGAGCTTCTGGGCAGCCGGAAAACAGACAAGCAGCCTCCCTACTACCTGTCAGGGTTATAGCCTAGCTCAAAGCTTCAGAAAACATAGGTTTGATTTTAATTAGCATAACTTTAGCTATTTCCTATTCAGGATTTGTCAGAAATAAAATTTTAGAGTTTTTGAATAATATAATATATTCATATACCATAATGCTACCATAGCTATTTAAGTTAGAATACAAATTTAGGAACAAAGCAGTTTTTCAAAAAAAAGTTTCCACTTATTTTTATTTTGGTTCTTTTGAGACAGGTTCTTATGTACCCCAGTTACCTTGAATTTATCACGTTTTTTTTGTCTTCCTTTACCTCAGAGGTGCTAGGGTTGTAGGCATGTGTCCTTGCATCTATCTATAAAGCTTTCAGTTGGCTTTCTTCCCCTAGTGTCCTAAGAATGTGCTTAGTCTGAGATTTGGACACTTTGGCACTGACTGTATAGTTAACTACCAGTTACAACTCTGTCAAACTAAAACATTCTTTCTCATACAGTTGACAAATATTCATTCTATGCTAATTAATAAAGCACCCAAGTAGTGTACCAAGCTCCAGTATGGTAATTGGAAAGAAAATGGCCCCTATAGGGAGTGACACAATTAGGAGGTGTGGCCTTGTTGGAGTAGGCATGGTCTTTTTGGAGGAAGTGTGTTATTGTGGGGGTGGGCTGTGAGGTCTTCTATGCTCAAGCTACAACCAGTGACACAGTGCACTTCCTATTGCTCACAGATCAAGATGTAGAACTCACAGCCATCTCTCCAGCACAGTGTCTGTCTGCATACCGCCACATTTACTGCCATGAAGATAATGGTGGACTCAACCTCTGAAACCATAAGGTGCCTTCAATTAAATGTTTTCCTTTACAAGAATTGCCATGTCATGGTATTTCTTCACAACAATAAAACTTTAACTAAGACAACCAAGGAACAGATGTTAAACAAAACAATCTCAAGACATACTCTAGGAAGCTCCCTCTCTCTTGAGGAGCCCAGATTTTAAATAGTGGCAACAAGGTAGGAGGAGGGTGATTGCTGGTAGTCAAAGCATGCAGCTGGAAACAGTTTACAAGGACCCATGCCTCAGTAAAAGGGTTCCAGGCACAGACCTCCACCTCATCTCAGTGCTCGGAGCTTCCTGTGGAAAGAGGCTACAATACACATCTCTTGTGAGTACCTTTCAGAGGAACTGGAGAGTGAAGAGAAGTAAGAAATTGAACTTGATGTCTATAGTAGTATTTGCCACAGGAATAAAAACAAAAATTGTAATCCAATGTGTGGTAACATTCCCCAGACAATGTTGGTGACAGGAACAGTGTTCTGCTTATTTTAAGGTCCAATGATAGAATACAAAACTTTCTGGATAAAGCTGAGGTTTCTGAGGGCTGTTTAGAGATAACCCAGATGGTCAGAGGTGGAGATTTGTTTTAGACTTTTACAGAGGGAGCACAGGTGAAGAGATTGAAATTAGAGAAAGCACAAAACCAAAAGCAGTGATGGAACCAACAGAGGTGCTCTGTGGGCAATCATAAACAAACTTTTCTTCTCAAAGGTAAAAACGAAGCCTCATGTATGTGCATGCGTGTGTGTGTGTGTGTGTGTGTGTGTGTGTGTGTGTGTGTGTGTTGTGAGCTTACAGATTTCAGTGTGTAAGACTCTTGGTGTCTTCTACTATCAAAGGTATTCTTTCACAATTTAACAAAGAAAGTGACTTATGGTTTTGACATGACAGTCATTATTAATTATTAATACCATATAAGTATTCCAGATTAAAGGCCAGGACAAATCGCTAGACCTCTTCTGCTCTTAGAATGTGCTTTAAAAAAAAAAGTCAGAACACTGAAGTAAATTATCTTAAATTAATAAAAACAGATGAAATTTCATTTGTTCATGAATAAACATTAGTTGATTTATTCCTTCAAAGATATTTCTTGAAGAAATAGTAAGTGGGGGAAGAGTGGAAAGAGAACACCTTGGAACACGTGCGACATGAAAGGAGAAGTGGAGTATTCAGAAGATAAAAGGTACCAATAGGAGCATGACAGGAAGGTGGGAGAAGACAGTGGTAGAGAGAGAGAGGTAGGTAAGAACAAAGTGTGCAAGGAAAGGTCTTGATGAAATGCACTAAGTTTTGACTTAAAAAATACTTGGAAAGGATTTACAGGCATCAAAATGCACAAAAATATATGTGGATAGAATAGTTGTTTAAGGGTTGTTATCCTAAATCTCATGTATAGTAAAATGCCCACGGTGCAATGTTTTTGTCTAATGGTGCCATTCCTCTAGCATCCTAGAGATTGTGTGGATCTCCTTCAATATACAAAAACATGGGTCCTGTAGTTGATCCTATTTCATAATGAGTTTGTTAAAAAGTCTGATTACTTTGAAAATAGATATATTTCTTGAGCAAGTAATATGCATTGAAGATACAATAGTTATCAGAAGTGGATTTTTATTTTTATAGAACCTTATGTCTGGCGGTAGATGATGGGGAGCTGACAGAAAGCAATTTGATTTCTAGGATGAAGGAGGCCTGTGAAGAAGAGACAAAGGCTACTTGGTTGGATTTGGTGATGTATTTGTGATGGTGTTCAGTGAATGCTTCCTGGGGGAAATCACATGCAATAAATTCCATCTTAGAAAAGTGAAAAGTCATCATCAAATGAAATCAGGTAAGAATAGAGATAAGGATCAGGGAGTTCCAGTTATCTTGAGTAACATGTATGAAAGCCCAGTAATCCGAGCATGCAGAGTTGAGGTGAGGCAATCCTAGACTGTCTGCAGGGAAAGTGAGGCAGTGAATAAATGGGGCTAGGCATAGGTTCTAAAGGTGAATGAGGTACAATTCCCATTTATCTGTAAATGGCCACCTTCTAATGCTGTACACCAGAAATTTAGAGTAAATCTAATCCACAGCTACTCTAAATTAACTGCTTCCACTTCCTGCTTTCTAACGTCAGAAGTCAGTAGTCTGCTTGCAGTTCCTAGGACCATGTGGCTATTTCCCGACAGGAAGCTGTGAGTGGGAGGGTTGACTATAACTTCTGGTCCTGTCTTGATTTTGCTGTGGTATTCCATGTGATGCCTACTGCATGATCCTGGGGTCCAGACTAATTCCCCAATGGAAGACAGGTTCTCAGTTAGCACATAGTTGTCGCAGTATAAAAGAGAAAGAAAATGTTCAAGATAACTTTCTGTGCTTCATTGAGATGTAGATGTTGTACAACTCAAAGCCCTGCTACAAATACAAACAGGAAACAGGGCTTTCAATTAATCATTTAAATACATAATCATTTTAAAATTACCTGCTCAGTATTTTGTGTTACAGCTATACAGGATGGATATGGATGCCTGCTCTGAGCTGAGCCATCTCGGGGGAGATGGAGGTATATTAGACTTGCTTCATGCCATGGAGTCAGGGAGGAAGAGATATATAAAATCTTGTGGGTATACATAGGAGGGCCATTTGGTTTTTATGTGACCTCTTTAGGGGTGCTCTCCCTAGAACCCTAGAGGTGAATAGAAGGTGGCAGAAACTGAACGAGATTCAGAAATGATGCCCATGAGAGATCCAGGTTGGAAAGATCAGAAAAAAATATTGCAGGCCTAGAAGGAACAGGTGTAATAATACAGGGGACTAACTCTGCAGGGCTGTTTCTTCATGAGTGTCAGGAAGCAAAACATGTTTTCTGTACAAGGATGAGATGAAATATAGAGTTATACTTTTTTGGAGGGTAGAGAATAGGGTACCATTCTAAACTATTTTGTCCCAGTGGATTTTTCAGTAAGACATCAGTTAGAGATAAAAAAAAAAATAAATGGAAGAAACTATAAAGTAAGCTGACAAGCAGAACCCACAGAAGCAATCTATTATTATTTTTTGGATCTGACTTGAGAGCCTACTGAATTTGAGGGTGGATCTTCATGGTTGCTCTAAGCAACCAAAGGTCTCTACTGGTCTCCGAGAACTACACGAAAGGAAAGGAATCAGGGAACAGGTCTGTGGTCATCCATCACATCTGTACCATGTTCCACATACTCAAGGTCCTAGAACCCTGAAGGAGTCATTAAGGGAATGAAGACAGAACAGACGCATAGACACACACACACAGAAAACTGGGCTTAGGTGTGCAGTGAGTACTCTAATGAGATCATACCAACTCTGAAACAATCTAGGACCTCAGCATATTTATTCTGCACATTCAATGGAAGGTTTAGCTATTCTCCGTAGGAGGTCTCTCTGGGCATGGAGTCTCAGGCTATAGGCATCCGGGGTGGGGAAACTTCTGCGTTTGGTTGCTAGCTTTTTTTTTTCTCACACTGCCAACATTTGCAATTGAACCAGAAGAAACATTTTCCAACCCTCTAAGACTTGTCTGTGGGGCAGGCTAGGCTTCTGCCACTTTCCCGTGGGTCCCAGGCCTTGGTCCTTGACACAGCCAAGTTCATGACAGCAATACACTCAGGACTTCATACACTCCATACAGTCAAGATTTTCCCCACTCCCCACACATCTGTGTGAAGTTCTGGATGCCAGAAATCTCATACGACCAATCTCATAAAGGTTTATGCTTGGATAAACCCGTGGGTTTTTAATGAGAAGAGAATCATAGGAGACAGAGTTTCTGTTCTCCGTGTGACTTTTCCAAGAGTAAGAACAGATGTTGATGACAGTTGTGGGGCACTATGTATGTAAAAGTTGTCCCGTTTTTTTCTTCTGAAATCTACCCTTTCTTATTCTATTATCAACAGGTAGCCCTGTACCCAAATGCTAATTTTTCTTAATTAAACATATGACGGTTTAAAAAATGACTTCTCTCTCTCCTCTAATGAGATGTTAGCGATTCTGCTCTCTGCTAATTACCATGTGTCTTCCTTCTGAAGGTTATATGTATTTATATATACACATGCAGAAATGTGTGAACATTTGTGTGTGCATACATTCACACACATGCATATTTGAAATGTTAATGACCTGCCTCTTGGGAGAGTGCATCATTGATAAAAATACTCTCACTTTGGATTGGGAGGTTTCCGAGATATCAATTTCCACAGCTTCTTCCATATTAGGCTGCTTTCATCTCAGAGGAAATAATTATACCCAGGCTTGGCTCTGTTCAATGGGGCATGACTACAGCAGAATGGATCTCTTCCTGAACAGAAAAAGAAAACTGAAAAGAAAAAAAAAATACAGCTTGACATACTAGACTCCAAATTATCTAAATCTATTTCCAAGAAAAAGCTCTGTGCCTTCGCGAAGATGATGACCTTTTAAAGAAAAATCCATTGGAAAAAAAAATCCATTTCCCATGCTGGAAGGTTAGGAGAATAAATTGCACTTGGAGAGGTGGGAAGCTCCTTTTGACATGCAATAAAGCAGGTGGCCTCATTTGAATTTTCCCATTAGGTCTCCTAGAGAGACCTGGGAAATATGTTGGTCTTGTTCATTGTAACTCAGCCTTGTCTCTCTGTCTATGGGGCTCATGGTTTGTCAGCAGTGGTAGAATTAGAGTCTGGCTTATTTTAAGCATCCAGCAGGAAGTTATTTGTTGCAGTATTCATATTTTTTAATCTGCAGTAAAATACTAAATAGGTTTGTTTTCTGCAGAATATCGGTACTCTGGCTTACTAGTGGGCTGATCTCTTCTTACTGCAGCCACTCTGTTCCTCATTGTACATTCCAGAAAAACCACATTTTATTTAGACGTTTAGAAGGTGTCAAAATCCATCCTAATCAGCTCCCTGTGCTGGAGCAGACTATGGAGAATTAGTTTTATTCTCTTGTATGTTTATTAAACCAATGGCTACTGAAAAACTGATGTGACACAACAGGTCTAGCCCTTCTCCATATAGCAGACAGTCAGGAAATAGAGAGACACGAAAAATACACGTAGGCAAAGCATGGGTTATTTGGCCAGTGAAGTGGTATGATTAATAAGGGTAATACACAATATAAAAGCATGTCACAGGGACACATACATATAAGTACCCAAGCAGGCTAATACTTTATGATGTTTTAAAACAGGTTTAAAAAAATGCCAGCTTTTATTTAGTGGAGGCTCAAATAAGCTAGTTGAAAAATATTCACCTCATTTTACCAAAAACAAACAAACAGAAAACTGCCAAGAAGACTTTGGAAAGATATGAAGGAAAGAAAGCAAGGGTTCATATTAATGCAGAAGGCATGGTGTGTGGTCCCACGGGTTACTTTTTTCCTTTCCCTTTTTTTTTTTTAAGAAGGAGGGAGACTCAGCAGTTTTACCAAGTGACAAAAACCTATATTAGTTACCTTCCATCTTTGCTTAAACAGGTGAGCCTGCTCTACCTCTGGAGTCTGCATGTATAATTTCTCCCTATGCCAAAGCTGGAAAGCCAATAAAATACTTCCAGTGTGGCTCACAATTCTCAGTTTCTTTTGCCTTTATCTTATTGGGACCATTGGGCATGCATGACTATTGGCTCCTTAAGATACTCCTTGGGACTCACAGAAGTAAACAGATGATGTATTTGGAAGGGCTGGAAGAAGAGGCACAAGGATTAAAGAAATGCAGTCTGTAACCTGCAAGGTCATCCCATTCACTGTGCAATTATAAATGCTCAGCTATCCAGCTGATGCAAGGGTCTTTTGTGGAAGGGACTTTGGGAATCTGAATTCGTGCCGTGTATCTTGCTCTGATAACGCTGTCTCCAGCAGCATAATTTACTCTCAAGTCTGACTACCCTAAAATGCCCCCACCTAAGTCCAGCCTACATATAAACCATCTTAGTCTTACTCTCTAATGTGTCATTGACAATAAGGATATGAGTATCTAAAGCTATTTGCAACAAACAGGTGAATTTGGTGCTCCTCTTTATGTGTATTCCTTCAATGCACATGATTCTGGTTCCTTTAAATTCTGTTCCTTGGGTACATGGTATGCTCTTACCCCCTTGGTAAGGGCACTCCTTATAGGAAAGGTCTATTTCATCTCCCTGTTTCTTGACTCAGGCTGGGGCTGATTAACAGTTGAAGGAAATATCAAGTAACTTATGCTAGTTGGCTCTTGTTAGTGCCTTCCAGGTACTAGGAGTCAGTAGGAATCCTTTGTGTGTATGTGTATACAGCAGTGGAGCCTGTGACAGTGGGGCTGGGTGTCACCCATAGTAGAGGGAGATGGGACCAGCAAAGCATAAGTGATATAACCGTGGAGTCTGCAGTAGCTTGCAACGCAGTCAGACTTGCAAGAAACTAATTTTTAATGGGGAAAAAATTGTATGCAGTGAGTCTAACCCATGACTTTACTTCACTTGACTGAGAGAGAATTGATAATCTCAACATTTCTGGCAGGTGCTTTCAGGTTTCCTGTGTTTTTTGTTCCATCACTTAAGTTTTCTATTGCAATTTTCCAAGCTAGGCAGTGTCTGAGGAGACACATTTTAAATGGTCCAAGACATTGATAGAAATATTTGTTCCTGTTTCACCCTGTGGGCTATTTGATTTCCAAGTCTCAACCTAATCACAACTACATCTGTAAAAAGCTGTACAGAACCATGGCGGGCTCAGAACAATGAGAAGCATTCGCTTCAGTGTGTGCTTAAAGGGGATGACCTACTTTTGTGAAATCGAGATTTACATGCTGCCAGTGTTGTTCTATTTCTCTCTTTCTCTCTCTGTGGGCATAGGATAAGTATGCA
>NC_022017.1:41200680-41216083 GCF_000317375.1 Microtus ochrogaster | reverse complement strand
TTTCTTGAGTCAGGTTTCTCACTCTCCCAAAACTTGCCAATTAGACCAGCCTGTCTCATCTGTGAGTCTCTGGATCCACCTGTCTCTGCTTCTCCAGCTCTGGGATTACAAGCGCATGTCATCATGCCTAGCTTTTTATTGTATTTAAAAAAATTCACTTTTTTGAACATTTCATTCATGACTACCATATTTATATGATTTCTAATCCTTCAGCTTCTTTTTCCAAGACTTCTCATGTTCCCCTATTCCCTCTCTACCTCATGACCTCTTATTTAATAATTATTGTTAGATACACATATGTATAATGTATAAAATCATATATATATACATATATATATTATGCACACTTACATGTATGTGTGGGGAGAGAGAGATGCTCATATGTATATATCTTTAAGACTGATCACTTGAGACTGAATAATCTAACAGGGAGCTTATTCCTGGAGAAGAGAGATTATCCCTCTTTCAGGAGCCATTGATTGCCTTTAGCTCTTCATCTGGAAGTGGGAACTTATGAAATTTCCCAACTTCATGTTAATTTATCGACTGGTATTTTTTTTATTATGTATGTCTTCTCCAGGAAACCTCATTGCTGAGACTCCTTGGGTACAGTCTTCCTGTCATTTGAAGAAGACAATATTTAGTACCAGTGTCAGGCTTTTTAAAAAGTAGATTATGGTGGTCATGTTAGGCAACTGCTTTAACCACTGAACTATATTGTTAACCCTGTACCAGTCATGGAAATTGTTACAGAATTCCAAGGTAAACTTCTTTTGCTTACTACATGTCAATTATGGCCCATAGAAAAAAATCAGTGATGTAGTGCCAATAGGTCAAGTCTGCCTCATTATCTATTTTATAATTAAAGTTATATTAGAACAAGGGCATGTGGATTCATTTGTGTTTTGCCCAAGATTGCCTCATGTTACAGTTTTTGAATATGAAATTTTCCCCACATAGCTTATGTGTTACGACACTCGGTCTACAACTGGTGGTACTGTTTGTAAGAGGACATGATATTGGAAGGGGTGGATATATGGTGGGTATAGGTAATAAGGGGCATGACACCAAAAGTCATATGTACTTTAGGTTTTCGTTCAGTTTTCTGTCACACGCTTCTGCCACCATAAAGCTTTCCAGCATCCCTTTTCTGCTATGATGTACTGGAATCCTCTGAAACCATAAGCCCAAACAAATATCTCCTGTTATCAATTGTTTCTCTCAATTATTTGCCACAAGAAAGAGAAAAATAATAAATAAGTGTAGCAAGAACATCGTTGAGTAGATGTTACACAAGCCTTGGGGTCCACAGACCTGAATATATCCACTCTCTGGTCTTTGCACTCTGGCGACTCAGTACTCCACACTTGCCCAGGCTGAGGAACTCATCTAATTTGACCTGAGAGACACATGAGGACCAAAGGTAAATGTGGATGAGAAAGATGCATGAGACAGGCTGGGAAGACTTTCCATCAAGGAAGAGCAAGATGTGTTTGAGGAGCTGAAGGCAACCATGTTGTAATGAGAGCTGACAGAGTGTAAGAGAGACTTGTAGGAGGACAAAGCTCATCAAGGGTTGCCACAGAAATCTCTGTAAATCCTGGTAGACTTTCCAGATATTTTTGGCCATTTTAGATTTTTTTTTTATTAAAAACCAATCAGACGTGGTGTTTCTTCTACATCTACCACTACACAGACCTGTTCTTTCCATAGCCATCCCTCCACACTCCAATATACTCACTGTCATAATGGAATTTCTCTCCAGTGAACCTGAAACGTCTAGAGACTTCAGTTCAGAGAGATAGAGATAGCTAGCTAGATGTAAGATAGATAGATGATCTATAGATAGATGTAAGATAGATAGATAGATGATCTATAGATAGATGTAAGATAGATAGACAGATAGATGATCTATAGATAGATGCAAGATAGATAGATAGATGATCTATAGATAGATTTAAGATAGATAGATGTAAGATAGATAGATAGATAGATAGATAGATAGATAGATAGATAGATACAAAGACCTATAGATGGAACCTTCTCTGAGGATTTGCAAGGGCCATGGTCCTCTGGCAGTATAGTATTCTCTTTTTAAGTTGTCTGTGAACCTCAGGATGATGTCAAACCTGAGGAGTAGGTGTAAAATAACAGATCACAAAGGCTCACCCTAGTTGTGTCTGGTCTTGGGAGCCAAGGAAAGGCTCTACCCACTGAGAAGGAAGAAAGCTCCTTTTCCTTTTCCGTTTCTGGGAATTCAGTCCATAACGAGGCAAATGGATAGGAAAATAGTCAGAGGGTGAGGGTATAAAATACAGAGTTGGCAAGGCGGGGATTTCTGGTCCTATATAGTGTGACATCTGGCAAGTTCCTACCCCTCTGGAATGAAAAGGCTCAGGTTAGTCTTGTAGAATTGGACTTCTAGGGAGGCATGAAAGAACACCTAGAACTCCCAGCCCAGTGGTTATAAACGGAAGTTGCCCTACTGCACTTTTGTTATGTTGTTTGGCCATCACTTTCCCTCCTCTTCCAAAAGAGTACATATTACACAAAGATTTGGCTCAACTAAGCTGGCAGTAGAGTGGAACCCCAGGTTGGCACAGCACAGCAGGAATTACACCAGAGACATCGCCAGCCCAGCAAGCCTCAGCGGCCTTCAGACAAGTGCTCCATCACAAAGACCAAGGAAAGGTTCAGGTCCCTTGAGGTGGGGGAAGAAAGCAACTGCAAAGAGACAAGCTATTAATATCAATGTTTCAGGAAGAAGAAGAGGCGAGAAAGAACATGGACGCCCAGGAAGAATGACTCCATATGGCTTTGATGTGTTCATTTCCACAGGATGAGGGAAGTAAGGAAAATACAGACTAGTGAGCCAGTAAGGAGGAGGGAAGTGAGGAGGTAGAGGTGGTTTGGCAGGCTCTGAGAAATTACATGAGCTGCAGGGAGTAGATTCTGTCTAGACAAAAAGTCAGCTGGCCATATGCCATCTGCACCCCCATCCCCGACACTCTCAACAAAGGTAGGGCAGGAAGCGGAAGTGCCCCTTAGCTCTGTTTGCTTCAACTGGGAAGGGTTTTTGTGCTCCTCCTAGAGGCTACTGGGTATGACTGAGATGTCTTCCCAGGGTTTCCTCTGTGAATCTCTCCAAGACAAGAATTTTACTCTCAGTCTATGTAGACCTAGAATAAATCTGTCTGTATATTCTTCTGGTATTCATACAGATCAACACCTCTCTTTCATCCCCACCCAGACACCTGTGTCCTCTTTTCTGAGTAATTGAAGGGAGTCATCAGGCGAGGAGGAAGCCCGATAGAAGCTGAAATGAAGATGTTGAGGCTATATTATTAGTGCCTGGTATTGTAAACACTGGTGCCCATTTTTGTTTTCTCTCTCCATAGCAGTAGAGAACAAGGAGGAAGACCACAGCACATAGAAAAGACTTGGGCTACGAAGTGAACTAGCACTGGTGTTTATATTTGTCGAAGGAGACAAGTTTATCTTTACACTTGTAGATAAAGCCTCCATGCCATAAAGGTTTGGTACAGGTAAAAACTGAAAACAGGCCACCTGAAGCCTATTACCCCATCCTGATGGGCTAGCTTCACAGGGTGCCCTTAGAGTCACTGTGAGATTGCCCAGGTTGAATATCGAGTGAGGCACCTTGGCTTGCTAGGGGTCAGACATAGCCACAGAACTTAAAACTCTTATTAAGATTGAATCCATCATCCCATAAAGCTCTTATCAGGATTGAATCCATCATCCGTCTTTGCACAGGAGACTGCAGAAGTTGGAGGTACACGAGACACGAGATACTGGCCTCCTGTGGCTCTTGGGAAGTTGGTAGGCACACTTTCATAGACCTAAACCATGGAACATTTGTGACATGGCTCAGGAAGCATATGCGTGGTTCCCACTGCTCCTAAGATCTTATTAGTATGCAATAGAAACCCTTTATAATGTTAAAAAAACGTGCATGACTCTGAAGGACAGAAAATAACATACATTAGACTGATTAGAAGAAACGGGAGTGGGAAGACCCGGCTTAGGCCTTTTGCCTCTGCGATTAGAGTGGAGGAGGTAAAATGATGACAAACACAGACTCACACAGAAATAGACCTGACAAAACGGTGGTTTCTGGGGCTGAAGACAGGGGTAGTGACATTCTCTCAAGCATGGAGGTAAAACTGAATTAGCAAGTTCATTAAGAACTAGGCTAATTATTATCCACAACAATTACTGTGCTCTAGTCAAGAACAATCCCTGGGCACGGAGCACAGTGTAGTCAACATATGCTTGCTGAATTTTTTATTTTGAATATTAAAACTGCTGAAACTCACATGTCATCTGGTCTCCCCAAGAGTTTTAATACAAAGTATTTTTTAAATTTAATTAATCCTGTAGTGACTAAATACTTCTCTTGCACAAATCTAGCTCAAAGGGTCAGGTGAGGTTAGACATCAGCCATATCTCAAGCCTCTTCCCTCCCCCAGACTCTTCCCTAACTAAAGTCTTTCCCACAGGATTAAGGTGAAAATGGGCACCAGCTATATTGATTAAGAAAGACTTCTTTGGCTTTCTGTTTGTTTGCAAGAGTGCATTTGTTTTCAGGTTAGCCAGCTGAAAGATTTCCTGCAGCGTAAAGACAGATATTAAGGGGGAAGATTGATGGGAGGATTGTTAGCAAACGGAGTCATCAGTGTGATGTGGGAAATTAGGGGCGACTTTAATGTCAGAGGACCATCAGTCTGGCAGAAGAGAGGGCTGGGGAATGACTACAGCAAGGGAATAAAGCTACACAAAAAAGTTCAGAGAATCATCCCAGCGGATGGGAAGCACATAGACTCTGGAAGCAGTCCAAGTACCTCATCTTTTGACAGAAGGACTCTGTGAGCTTGACAAAGTTCATGACTTTGTGTTTGTGTAGGCAGGGCCTAATTGTCCTGACTGCTTGTGGTCTTTGTGGGGTGAGTCAGAGATAAAATATGAAAGGATCTGAGGCAGAGTCCAGTATTCATCATCCCCGTTCCCTTTCATATTTATTTATTTATTTTGTAATGCTTCCTGGTCTGATTCTTCCTTTCACTCCCAATACCTACAATTTTGAAATCGGTCATAGGTACTTATTTTGTTGACGTTTTCACTGGCCTCCTGTTGAGGAATAATAACGGTTCTTTATGTGGCACTTTGATGTCTCAAAAGGCTTTCCTGACATCATTGCACTTTCTGAGCTGTGTTCTTACCCTAATTTTACAAATAGAGACATTAGGGATTCTCGAAACACAGCCACTAGTTAGTGAAAAAACTAGGCCTTTGGCTCAAAGTGCTTTTAATCCACTACAGAAAGAATATAGGGAGGCATTCCTGCGAACTTCCCTGGCGATGGCTTCTACATTCTGTGTAGTTATTAATGTTCTAGGGTACTTTCTCTTGCTGTGACCATGACCATGACCAAAAGCAACATGGAGAGGAGAGGATGATTTTATCTTGCATTTCGGGACAACAGTATACCACGGAGAGAAGTCAAGGCAGATACCTGAGGGCAGAAGAGAGCAGAGATCAAGGAAGAAAGCTGTTTGATGGTTTCCTCTCCACGGCTACTCGTTTGTTTGTTTGTTTGTTTTTTATGTAACTTAGGACCAGGTTTTCCAGAGTTCACACTCCCCAGAGTAGACTGTACCACCACACATAAATCATTAATCAAGAAAATGCCCTACGATACGCCCACAGGCAATCCAATGAAAGCAATTCTTCAGCTGAAGTTCCCTTTCCACAGGTGACTCTATTTTGTATCACACTGACAGGAGCTAACCAGCGTAAGTGACCCGTTATCAACTTGGTACACAAACAAATCATTAATAAACCATAGCTTTTTATTTCTTGTTTATCTCTTAGATTTCACATTCATATCACAATACACAGCACAGAAGAACTTTAAAAGCTCCACCACTTTTAGATTTTTCAATACTTTTGAATATCAAGGTTTCGTTAAAATCCCCATGTCTTTTAACTGTGGGTTCCCCGAAACAAACAAACAAACAAACAAAAAACAAACAGCATATACTTTCTTATTCCAAGAGGGAAGAGTGAGGGCACAGTAACAATCAGATCAAGGCACAAAAAACAAACTTTAACACTGTGAATAGTTCATTGTCTGATGCCTAGGATTGACTCAAATCTGGGCTCCAATGATCTTGAATAGCCCTGTCTCTCCTGCTCTGCAATCTGCAACAAACCCAGCTTGACTTGGAGGCTCAGGCTCTCTCTATCCCATACCTGACACTGTCCTTTGAGGTCATCTCACAGTCCTGGGGTCTTCAAACTTTTGGAATCTCCACCACAACTGGCATTACACCTTTAACAATAGCCTCTCCTGATCTCTCCCAACACCAGGCCTCAACAGCTCTCCATGATCCCTTAAGTCTTAAAAACCAGTAGCACTTGGAGACTCATACATATTGTTTGGCTTCTGAGCTTGAAATCTGCAACCTTGTCACCCCCGGATTTTATAGCTTTTGTATGCTGACTCTGAGGAAAAACTTACCAGAAGATTTCGCCTAAATACTGCGGCTCCCTTATTAATCACAACTGATTTTCACTACCAGCTAATCAGTGTAGATCAGTGGCTCTCAACCTGTGGGTCATGACACCTTGGAGGTTGAATGAGCCTTTCACAGTGGTCACCAAAAAACATCAGAAAAAAAGAGATATTTATGTTATGATTCATATCAGTAGCAAAATTACAGTTATGGAGTAGCAATGAAAATAATTTTATGGTTGGGAGTCACCATAACATGAGGAACTGTACTAAAAGGTCATCACATTGAGAATCACTGGTATCGATTGTCCCAGTAAAGCAAATGTTTCATTTTGATGGTGTTGGTTTCTATTAGTAACAGTTGATTCTTCAGCCCCAGATGACAGAACACCATACATTCCTAGTTTAAATATCTCACAAATGGCCTAGATAGTTTTTTAGGGAAACTCAACGGTCTTTTCAAAATTTCCCAAGCCAGGCCTCCATCACCTGCACGGTTATCTTCCAAGCTCCCTTGGAATAGCCCAGTAAGTCTGAGCACTCAGGGGATTTTCCAATCCAAAAGTTTCTAACATTTCCACACTCCTCCCTCCAAAACAGCACGGTCAGGTCTGCCATAGCAAAAGTCTACTCTCTGTACCAGTGTCTCCTATCTTGTTTTCTGTTGCTGTGATAAACACCATGAACAGAAGCAAAGTGTGTGGAGGGGTGTATATTTCGATTACAGTTTACTGTCCATTATTGAGAGAAAGCAAAGGGGTCACTCAAGACAGGAACCTGGAGGCAAGAACGGAAGCAGAGATTGTGCAGTAAAACTGCATACTGGCTTCTTCTCCATGGTTACTCACATTGTTCTCTTATACAACCCAGGACCAGCAGGTGACACAAGCCACAATGGGCTAGCTCCTCCCACATCAATTATTAATCAAGAAGATGCCCCACAGACATGCCTGTGTGCTAATATGATGGAGGCCAGACCTCAATTGATGTTTCCTCCTCCCACGTCACTCTAGTTTGTGTCAACTTGATACATGGTATCCCAGAAACTACTTTGGGTATTTTCTTATGTTATTTTTTCCAGAGGCAACTGCTAATTTATCTAGAGACCTAGTAGATTAAGCTGAAATAAAAGCAGAGTTGAGACAATCTGTATTGGAAATATATTTCCTCCCATTACTAATCCTAAATTATATCTATGTAGGAATTAGCTGTTAACTGCTTCTGACAAGATCTCCTGAGTAAATTGGGAGTGTGGGGGCCATGCGAGAGGGTTGAAGGGGAGAGGAGAGGAAGGGAGGGGAGCAGAGAAAAATGCAGAGCTCAATAAAATCAATTAAAAATATAGAGAAAAAAGGAACTGCTTCTGAGCTACCTGATGCAGTGGAGAGCCACCCATACTTTCTCCGGCTGAAGATACACACATGTAGATCAGAACCAGCATTCTAAGTTAGTAGCACAGTAGAACTCAGTGTCTATAATCCCACACCAAGTACGCTAAGACAGGGTGATTACAAGTTCAAGGCTACCCAGGAACAGCTGGTGAGTTTCAGGCCATTCTGAGACATGTTGTGTGACTGACAGATAACAAAAAGTTAACAGCAGCTTCGACAGCTGCCCTGTAACACGGTGCTCACCGTCCTCTGACTCCTGCCCAGCCTGACCATCTGAAGTCTGTTGTCCTTCTCGTTTGGTTTCTTGCTTCTGTGTATTTCTATCCCTGCTCCTGTGGGAACTAAAGTTTCCACTTTTCTGCCTCGATTACCAACGTCACGGCTATCCCACGCCATCCTAGTCTCACATCAGGAGGCCTGTCGCCAGGTCCTAGGTTAGGTTTTGAGGTTTATCTCGTCACATTGCTTACATTGATCCCTACCGCAATGGACTTCAACCGTTCCAAAGCAAGCACTCCAACAACTTCTGAGATAGAACAAAGTTTTACAAAATATTATGACATCACCTCATCAGCGGATGGACCCACTATTTACCACAAGTCCTTTCCATGGTGATTTGTCATAATAACATAGACATGAGCGAAAATTAAGGTCACACAAGGAGTATATAAAATAAAATCAACTTTACCCAAAAATTTTGTTCGTGGTATGCTAATTGTTACTTGAAATTTTCTTTGTCCTTTGAGCTTTTGTGAGTCATAAAATAATGAATTGTGCTGGCCACCCTGTGTCATTTATAGACAACTGTGGAAGCTAATTAAAAGCAAAACCAAATGCCACAGATATAATTATTACATAATGAGATAAGGGTAACATTATCTGATGCTGTTTATATATATACAAAGAGTGAATTTTAATCAGAATATCATATTAAATGGTAACTGAGAAATCAAGCACAAAGAAATTTTACCTTAAAAAAACCAAACAAACAACTAATTACACATCACAATATTGCCTCAAAAAAAAAAAACCCAGACTTCTTGAAAATGTGCCATAGAATGACAGTTGTTCTTGCTATTTACCTGTGCAGCGGAAATAAACAACTGGACCTTGTCAAGATGAGTTTTTTTTTTTCAGTCTGATACAGCAGGCATGCAAGATTTAGAACCGTTTGAAACATGTGATCATCTGGTACCAAAAGATTAGAGTCATTCTTCCTAGTTTCTGTAAAGCATAAATATCAGATGTATCTATAATGGCAATGAAATAAATATTTTAAAACATCTACTCCAGTCTTTGCACATAATTTATAATACTATTTTATGACTCTGTATGTGTGTGTATAAAGTACACAGTTTGTTCTAGTGCAATATATCAAAATAACAATAATATGCTGATACATATTATGTGTAGGTTGAAATGGGGCCAAACAACTGGCAAAGCTCTCTAGGCCTTAAGCCCTAAAAGAAAGAAAGAAAGAAAGAAAGAAAGAAAGAAAGAAAGAAAGAAAGAAAGAAAGAAAGAAAGAAAGAAATTCAAAAAACAAACAAAACCTTTCTGGAGCTAACATGTATTGTCTCAAGTTTGTGAGTAGGGGAGTGGAAGGCAGTAAGAGAAAATCACAAATTGGATAGAAGATAGTCAGTGGCACAGCCAATGGCAGAAGCTGGTTGTGTGATGGAGGACCCTGGGGCCACATTTTGTTTCAGGGTATGGTGTAACATGGAGATAGTAAATGACAAATGTTGGTCATGGTGGTGGCGCTGCGGTACGTAATGGTAAAGTGCCTTCAATAGATAACCTAAATTTTGCCAAATGGAAAAATAATTCCTGGTTGAACTCCAGATCTCGGCCTTCTTTTTCTCCATGGACGAAAGTACTGTATCACCTTGGGTAAATGCTTTAACTTTTCTGAACCCCAGCCCTCTTCTCTCTCAAATAGTAACACCTATAGCCACTCAGTCTTTTTGAGACAGACACAGAATAATGAGCTTGAAACTGTAGTTTCAACGCAGCCAAAGAAGCCTACAAGAAAGGATAGAAAACAGCTGATTTTCAGCTTCTTTATCATTGAACATAAAGTATATTGAAATAAATACTCAAGTAAGGATACACCTCTACTATTTATTTACCTCTATATTATAAATGTGTTTTCCCAAAATGTATATGTTGAAGCCCTAATTATTCCCAGTGTGATAACTTTGGAATGATTTAAATTTGTCATGCAAATGGTACCCCCACTATGAGGTTAGTGCCCCCATAAGAAGAGAAGCAACAGTAGCTCACTCTTCATTTTGTAAGGACGGAGTAAGCCATTTGCAAGCCAACAAGAGACTGCTACCAGGCTAGTGTCTTGTTCTTGTTCTTCTCAATATCCAGAACTGTGAAAAATGCTTGCTGTTTAACCAGTTTATGGCTCTCTGATACAATAACCTTGATTTTCTTTTTAAAGATCTGGGACACACTTGTTTATATGCAGGACACATACTGAGGCCCAAACATCTAAAATGGAATATATTTGTAAACAAACATTTCAGGGAGAGTTTGTATATGTGGTCTCTTCATTGTTCATGGCATGCAGCTGGCTCGCTCCTAAGGAACCTTTCTTTTAAAATATTATTTTAAAGTTTTTATTCTCTGTGGATTCCACAGCCCCTTGCAGGACCCAGCCTGCTCCCCTTTACCCCATACCTCTGTGTCAGCCTCTGACATCTGGAGACACAGTCTATCTAGGAACCTGCTGCCATGGAATCCAGACAGGCAATCGTCATTGTCCTTTCTGTCCCCACAGCAATTCACCAGTCTCATCCCTAGCCTTGTAACAAACCACCTGCCAGGGACGCCTTACCTTTCTGCCTCCATTCCCTGGGAAGTCCACAACCTCTCTTGGGACCCCACCTTTATCCCTCACACCATCCCTTTGAGTCAATGGCTAAAACTTGAAGGCAATCGAGTAGGTGATCTTCACTTTTCTCCTTGTCCTCAAGGGAGAATTCCCAGACCCATCCCCTACCCTATAGCAGACTACCTGTGTCTCTGACTTTAATCTATAGGAACTCTGCAGACCCCACAGGATGCCTAGCTTTGTGCCTCCTGTTGTTATTAGTCCAATGGTAACCAGTTTAGATCCCTCAAGACTATAACGTAATGCGGTGGCAGTGTCTGAGGTCATTAAAAAAGTAGCAACTTAAAAAAAAATAAAAAAAAAGTAGCAACTTGTCATAACAGCAACAGGAGACTGACACAAAGGAAATCACCTCATCTCATCAAATATGCACCAGATTACTTCAGCTTTTAAAGTGCCATTTAGATTCTAGTCTTCTTTCTTCAGCGTTTGGCTCTAGGTGTCCCATTTTGCTGTACTGTTAAAACATAGCAGACTTTCTGAGTAAGGCAATGCCATGCCCACTCTAGGTAACTATGCTAATCCTTGGGAAGACAGACATACAAACAAGAACCCTTTTCTGAGGTGGTAGCAGTAGACAGTGGAGATCAAAACTCTTAAGTTCTGAGATTACAAACTCAGGGTTAACTTTAGCCTCGATACTTGCCAACTCTATGGACTCAATGGAAGTTGACCAGCATCTTTGACCCTCAGGTTCCTCACACAAAATTTGTTAGTGGTGATGCTTGTGTTATGGACCTGCTGTGAAGACTGACAGATGAAGAAGATGCAGAGAAGTATATGGAACACACACACACGTTTTTGTTTGGGGCTGGAGAAATGACTCATCAATAAAGAGCACTGACTGCTCTTCCAGAGGTCCTGAGTTCAATTCCCAGCAACCACATGGTGGCTCACAACCATCTGTAATGAGATCTGCTGTCCACTCCTGGCCTGCAGACATACATGCAGGCAGAATACTGTACACATAATAAATAAACAAATCTTTAAAACCAAACAAACAAACAAGTGTTTGCTTGTTGAAGGAATGTGCCAAATGTTGAAGATCTTGTCTCAGAGCTCTTGCTCAAAGTTCTAGTCCTGGGTTTGACATTTACAAAATAGAATTAACAATGAGTGTTGTATTGGTTACTTTTCTATTGCTGTTACAAAACATAAAGATAAAGTCGATTTACAGAATAAAGCGTTTTTTTGGGCTTATAGCTCAAGAGGATTAGAGACCATAACAGTGGAGCAAACACATAGTGGCAAGGGCAGGAAACTGAGGGTTCACACCTTGAACCTCAAGTACAAAACAGAGAAAGCTAACTAGAAATGACAAGAGGTTTTAGTTCTCAAAGCCTGTTCCCATTGACATGCACACACAAGAAAAGTCACACACACCCCCTAACCAAAGAGTGTACCAACTAGGGACCAGGTATTCAAATGCCCAAGACTGTGGGGGACATCATTCAAACCACCAGAGGTGTCTACCATATTTAACAAAATAGAAGAGGTAAGCAGCTTTCATAGAATTCAATATACATTTGCAAAATTTAGGTAGTATTATTTTTACATTTTAAAGGTTCTTCAAGAAACCTATATATTATATTCTGATTATATTCACGCCCCACTATTCTTAACTTCTTCCAATTCCAACCCATCTTTCTACCCCCACAACTTGATGTCCTTTTTTATCTTAAATTTAATGACCTATTAGCTCCAAATACTGATGTCAATATACTTCTTGATGTTGGCCACACACTGGAGCATGGATGACATATCAGGAGCGATGACTTAAAAGAAAACTGACCGAGATCTCCTTTCCAGAGAAGCCAGCAATTGTCAATACCATCTCAGTTAGGAGTGGGATTTCCCTTCCTCGCTCGGTGCTGCCATATGGACTGTCTTAATCCTGTGCGGCTTTTATAAAGGCAACCAGAGCTACTGTGAGGTCGTGAATGCAGTCAGGGGTCTTGACCTGCCCAGAAGATACTGTTTGGCTCTGCACTTCCTTACTTCTCGCACTTACGTCTTTCTGCTCCTCCTTCTGTGATATTTTTCATCTAATTGCTCACTTAAGAAGCTCCTGGATGCATGGAGTTTCTAACCCAGATGGAAACCAGAAGCTGCTGATGCTTAAATAGACTGCCCGATTGTATGGACCATTAGGATATCAGGAGGTAACCAACCTGGAGAAGAGTCAAACTCATTCCAAGACAGAGTTCTACACCAAAAGTTTTACAGTCTTCTATACAAACGTGGTAGAGTAGACATTTCTAAGAAAATTCCGTGTCAGCTGAAAGGTCCCTTTGCTGTCAGTCTCCAGCACCCTTCTGAGGTTTCTACAGTCAGTCGCAGGAGTTAAGAAGTACATTTGTGACTATTATTGCTCAACCCAATTTCTGATGAGAAGCAATGTAACATAATTGGTTTGGCTCATAGGTTAGCCTATCAGAGAGGAGAAGGCAAGATGGTGGGAGTGGTTTTCATCTGTGACTGCAAAGACTGAGTATGTTGGCTCACATCCGGCATTGGGGAGCAGAGACTGGTTGGGAAGTAGATACTGACAATGAACCTCAAGGCCTGTCACCCACAGACTCAGTTTTTCCAGCTTGGAGCCACTGATGAAATATTCTAAAGTCAGCATCATACTCTAGAAAGCCAGCTCTTAAGTAAAAGAACCCGTGGGAACAGTTTACATCCAGCGTGGGTCTGAATTGAATGATTAAAGGATATTCTGTTTGCTGACCGTCCTAGCTCAGAAAGGCAGGTGTGATTTCTGCTCCTTCAGAAGCTCAGATTTTATCTTGTGCCCAGGCTAATGCAGGTGGGCAGCGGTAAGCGAGGAGCAGAGGAGCAAGTCCTGTCTTCTAACCTGCTCCCTCCGGTGACATGGGTGACATGTGTATCTCCTCACCTCTTCAGAGCTTGGAGTCATGGTCTCAGGGTCTCACCACAGGAGCTCAGGTAGTGATAAAGTCAGTACAGCAGTGGCAAAGTGAAAAGGAAGCCAAGGAGCCCGTTCTAACCCCATAAAGCCAATGTTTCTTTTAGAATAGGAAACTTGGGCCCAGACACAGACTATGTGAGTTGATGAAAGACGATGTGATACTCAGAGAGGAGATGGTTATTAAAAGATGGGGTTGTTGGATAGATCTTTCCTCCAGAGCTCTCCAATGGAGTCACTCCTTGATCTTGAACTTCCATCCCCCAGAATTCTGAATGAGAAGATAAGCTACTATTTGAATCATTCATGTGATGGTGTTTTGCTATGAAAATCCTGCTAACCCAACAGGACACATACATGTCAGTTTTGGTGCCATAAAGATGCCCTTAGGAGCACAGGGAATTTGGGGTAGTGGGTGTGGATGCCGGAAGCTCAAAGGCAGATGGAAGAGAAGGTAGGTTTAGGACATGGGTCTGTGAAGCTGGCTTGCTTTCTACCTGTACCATCCCTGCTTCCACAAATAGATTTGTGGGCACCAATTATTCAGAAGTATGTTCATTGAAGCCAGAAATGCATTACTGAACTTTTTTTTTGCAACAGATCCACCTTTTAATTCGGTTTCTGTTTAGGCAAAAATTACAATATTAAATTTTAGTATTCAGTCAAGAGCACGGGTTTTCATTACTTGAACATGCACTCACTTTCTCATCCAGAATAGGCTGGGAGGAAAGAGGAAAGGGATCAAAGTGGAGTCCACTGGGACGGATGTACCTATCTCTGCAGCTAAGTGGTCATGTGACCTAGAACCAATCACTGCCTTTCTGGAGAGTACGATTGCACCTTCTGTGGAGTAATGGGGATGGCCTGGGTGTTCTTTAAGGTTCCTTCAGAGGATTGCAATCTCAAGTCTGTGCATCTCACAGAGTGGAGGGTGCTGAGTGAAGAACAGCAGAGAGCTGAGCAGGAATTGCCGTTGAAACACTACTGTCCGCAGTGTCAGGAAGGGCCTCAGAGCACCATGAAAATGAATATTGCCCATCACTAATAGAATCTCTTAAATTATCTAGGAACCATAAGCCAAGAAAAGTTCATTGTGGCTATTCTCTAGCCTCTTCTGTGAATGACAGAATGTAAACATTGCATATAAGTCACAACAGGAAATCCTCGACACTTCTGTGGCTGCATGCGTGTGGTTGTGTGATAGTGTGTACATGTACTTCTATGCCTCTGTTTCCAAGGTTTCCCAAGCAAGTTCCTAGTCTTTCTTTAGGATAACAGTGCCATGGAAAGTGGACTCCTTAGGACTGTTCCTCTTCTGTTCCAAGGTCTACCTCTGAATTTCTGCTCCTGGCAAGAACACACACTGGTGTCACTTTGCGGTCCTTGCATCTTCCCTTCAGTCCTTGCCTTGACAGTTTCCTTGATATGTCTACCCACTGACATCCACCCAATATGAATTTGCTGCCCAAACTTGAAACCAAATTGGGTCAAAAAGCTAACTAATTGTTTCCCAGCTCCCTCTTTACCAGCTCCACCAACCAGATTGCACAGAGTGAAAAATCGCTATTAAATGTTGGATGTAAAATGTTCCCACAGGTTCTTATACTTAAGAGATGGCTTAAGTATACTTAAGAGATACTTAA
>NC_022017.1:41174682-41200545 GCF_000317375.1 Microtus ochrogaster | reverse complement strand
AGTCAGTATCTACTTCCCAACCAGCACAAGGTAAGGGAAGTCAGTATCTACTTCCCAACCAGCACAAGGTAAGGGAGAATGGGATGAAGAGTTGTAAACAGAGACTATGCTTTGGTTTCCTGGCCACTCAGACCTGAATAATCACACAAAACTATATTATTACGACACTGTTTGGCCAATGGTTCGCACGTATTCCTAACTAGCTCTTACATCGTAAATTAACCCATTTCTATTAATCTTTGTATCATCATGAGGCTGTGCTTACCGGCAAGTCTCTGGCATCCTACTCCTTGGGCAGCAACATGGTATCTGACTCTGTCTTCTTTCTCACTGCATTCATTTTAGTTTTCCTACCTAGATATGTTATGTCCTGCCATAGGGCAAAACTACTTCTTTATTAATCAAGGGTAAGAAAACATATTCACAGCATACAGATGAGAATCCCACATCAAAGAGCTACACCCCAAGGTAAGAGAGAATGGAATGAATGAATGAATGAATGAATGAATGAATGGAGGGCTACAGCACAAAGGAAGGGAGAATCAAATGAATGAATGAGGGGCTACACTACAAGGGAATGGGTTATAAGCACAGAACAGGAGCATCGCCAAACTTTACTAGGCATTCTCTCCCACTTCTGCTATAATCCCATCACCCATGTGTTCCTTTCCAGCGTCCTGCCAAATTACCATTCACATCAACTGGCTAATTCAGTCTGAAAAGGGAATGGAAAATCCCCACGTCATCTGATGCACTTTACTTTGATGGATGAGGCTGGAGTTGCAGGGAGAGTTAGGCAGCAAAATCTGGCTCTTTCAAACTAATTACTGCATATCTGATTCATTTCCCACCTTAATTTTGTTTATTTTGTTTTTATTCAAAATATAACATGGCTTCTTGAGTTGGGAGATTAATGGATTTTTTTTTTCTCTTTTAGCAAACAGATCATTTGTGGGCTCAGGTTATAAATAGGCAGTTAGAATATGTGACACATTGTTTTCCCTGCTCATAACGGAGGTCTCCTGGGATTAACTGGGTTACATTAATTTTCCAGTTAGAGACAATTAATGTCTAATTATTCACTGGTTGTTTTGCTTGGGCCCTTTTGTTTTTAGGAAAATGCAATGATTTCATTTCGTGCTGTTTTCCTGGAAAACTGTTTATCAATAAAGTGGAACTGTCAACATCATCAAGCGGTTGTGTGACTGATTGCACTTTTGATTGCTTTTGTGATTTATGTGTTTAACAAATACGCGTTTATTGTCTGCGAACACGATATAAGATATTGGAACATTCAGTTTCTTAGGCGCAGCCAGGCTCTGGATCTGAGGGTAAGAGGAGAATGGAGGAAGAAATGGACTCCCCAAGTTGATTGCTCTGGGTTTAGAGCATTTTATTTTGTTTATTATTTATCACTGATCCAACATTTCTGCTGTAGTTGATCGCACTAGGATGTGACACAAAGGGAATAGCAGTTCCCTTCTCTCCCTTCATCAAGAAGATGGAGACATAGAGCTCATCAGTCATATTCCTGGGGGTAAGGACACAGAAATAAGTCTTTTATGGCTTCTGCACTTTGCAGAGACCACATACAGACTCCTTATGGGCAACACCACAATGCCTCCTGTATAGGCTCCTGATGAGATGTTTACTGTTTACAAAGGGAATCTAGGACATGGATGTCATAGGAAGATTGTTGCCATACAGTGCCACTATGGTTGGGGACCTCTGCAGAGGACATTTTCCATTAAAGAGACAGAGGTCAATTCTATTCTTTAGAGAAATGTGTGACACGTGACTGGCAGTCTATGTTAGGAGCATGGCTGTGCCTTCTCAAAAGACGTGCCTCTTCCCATCAGGATTTGTGACAGGGTTACACTCTTCCAAAGTTTATGTCAGAATGTTTTCTGTATATCAGAGAGGAGGTTGTGAAACCCTCTTGACAGTGTCATGCCTACCTCCATAGTAGGAGCCGGAACTTTTGAGATTACTTTTTGAATAGAGCATTCTAGAGTCAGGTTGCCCTGAAGCTAGTCTAGTTACCAGGTCACCTGTACATAAAGAAGCCTGATAATGTCCCACATCTCTCTGGGATACATTCCATGGTTTGGCATCTGAAGTTTCAATCTAGACCAATTGAAATACCACCACACGAGAGAGATCTTAGAAGAAGATACACACTCTGTCACTATCCTGAAGGGCAAATGAAGTCTCTTACTTCCTTAATCTTTATTCATCCCTGGGGCCCTCCTTGTATATTATATGCATGTCTACATTTGTGTGCGTTGCTACTAGGATATTTGTAATGGCACATGTCACTGTCAACTTGAAGTTCCCAGTTCCTCAGGGAACCATGGTTATGTTTTACATGTGCTTTGCTTTTCTTGACTGTACACCCCCGTGTGAACTTGAGCAACAGTTGTGTGACTTTTCCAGGGAAGATACACAGAAATATCCACTTCCTTCAGATTGGACATCAGACCTCAGGAACGTCTCCATCCAAATCTAGTTCCTAAACCAATGAGTATATGGGGTTATTTTTATGGGTGAGGGATGCTTATAGGTACATGAGCGACGTAACGAGAACTGTGTCTTTGGAAAACTCCATGCTGGTACTGGTGACAACTCACCAAAGGTGCACTTTCACTAGAGTTCCAACTCCACCCCCATCGTCTCTAACTCTAGCACTGGGCATGCTCAGGGAGCAGGAGAATCGTGGGTGGACTCTCTGGTGAGAGAGTCTGATGGGTCCTGCCCTCTGTCCTACAACAGAATATTAATAGGCCTGGACACATGATTTTTTTTTGAGATTATCTTACTTGTCATCACACTGGCTTTTATTTTAAGCCAGCAGTAGCCATGCCGTGCCTAGAGGATGATGCTTTACTCATGGTTTACGGACCATCTCACTGGTGTTGCTGCCTCTCACTAGCTTTCTAAACCGGCAGTTCTCAACCCGTGGGTTGTGGGCACCAAAAAACCACTTATATCTGGATGTTCCTAGGATGTGAGACACCACTCGTTACCAAAGTTACAGTTAGGAAGTAGCAACAAAAATAAATGTTTGGCAGGCAATTCCTAAGGTCTAACAGTTCAACATGGTTCTTCCGTGTGCAGCTCTGAGTATTTATTTGCCTTTATTCTGTAACTTGGTTCGTCCCTTCTAATGGTTCATGGGTAACAATCCCCTGCTACGTAGGCAAGGAAATGGTGTGTTTTATTAGCATCCCAAGATTTTAGTTGGCAAAACACACCAAGCAGAGGACTGGAGTTGAGCAGCTAACTGCAAGTCACATCATGGCACAAGGGCTTGATCCTAAGTTCCAGGGAAAGAGATAAAACCAATTGCAACCATCATAAGGCATAATTAATCCCAGGACTTCCTGGTGCTGTCCCTTGTGACACATTGTTAGAATGAAAATGACAAAGTGGATTTTTTGTATTGTTATTTCCTTGGGTAATTGTACTCACTTAAAGTAAATAAAACTTGATAAAGGGCTGAATACCCACCAGGGCTTAATGGCTTCTTTTTGCACTGGGTGACTTGGCTCTAGGAAACAGTGATACAGCTTTTCTTTTCATCAGACATTGTGGAGACCGTGCTTCTTCACATCCTGAATTCAGAAACAGAGCTCTTCTCTGACACACCCAGTCATTCATTTTCCAGGATGTGGAACAGAATTAATTAGCTTGAGAGAACACTGGGACTCTGCTAAGTATTATTAATGATACAATTAACTGTTCTTTCCCTCAGGGGATAGGTGGATCCCTGCTCCCTTGGTTATTCCTAAGGATGGACTCTATTCCTCCTATTTTGTCTCTAACAAGCACAGCTCCATGCCCTGAGGATCTATCTGAAGCCACTCCCTGGCAGGGTTCTTACCAGGATCTCCCCTGTTCTATGGAGAAAGGTCTCAGACTCTTGCCTGATCTGTGGCCGAGGAAATGAATGGACCCAGACATACCTCCTTAGGACAGAGGGAAATCTTTGCAAGACAAAGAAGAAGTTCATGAGAACCTAGCTCATGTGGTATGCCATGTTTATTACTTAATTTGACCTTTATTACAGCCCCATAATATGTGGATCAAGTTGTCATCGTTACATAGAAGAGAAGTGAAGACCCTCATTATGTTTTCAAGGAACACTCCCCTATTGACCAAACAGTTCAGAAGTGATCTCCAGTTTGTTCCACTTTCAAATCATCAATGCTCATCTCCTCTCGCACACATGGTCCCCTGAACACCATGGCACCCCTGCTTTAAGGTAAAGTTCATCCCATCAGGGTGTTTCCCAATCCCACACTAACCGGCTTCCAGCAGAAACCTCTATGCTTAGGGTGTGGCCCAGTGTAGAGCAGCCCATACCTGTTCTGCTCTGTTCCTTTTGCTTCTTATGTCTTCACAGTAGGACTGAGCACAGTGACATATATCTGCATTCCTAGTGGTTTGGATGCTGAGGCAGGAGGATTAGGAAGATCAGGAGTCCAAAGCTAGCTTGGGCTGTATAGTGAGATCTGTCTCAAGACAAAAACAAAAAGGTCAGCCCTCTGGATCCTTTGTGCCTGGATTCCCAGGGTAAGTTAAAGCCAGGCTGAGATAATGAGTTAGAAACTGCCTTAGGCTGCTATGGATAGGAAACAGCCCTGCTGCTTGTTAACTCAGCATTTGGGGACACTCACTCAGTGTTTGCTCATCTCTAAACTGGGAATAATGATATTAGGTGAAACGGTTGCTATCTCCTAGAATTCCTGTCTTCTCCTTCACATTTCAGGCTATGTCAGGGGCCAACAACCCCAGAGAGCCTGTGTGACCTATTATGATATTCTCAAGGAGTTTAAGATGGAGGTCTATGCGCAGCACTGTGAGCTCACTAGAATTCTTGCACTGCATCTCTGGCTATGAGTGCATCTTACTGCACATAAATAAACTATTGATTTATTATTATATGTGTATATGTGAGCACGGGTGTGTACATGGTTGTGTCCAGACAGATCAGAAGATGTCTGTGGGGAGTTTATTCTCTCAACCTCTCATGTCAAGACAGAATGTCTCTTCCTTTAGATGACTCTGTCCTCCAAGCCTGGAGGTGTTCTATTCTCCTGTCTCCCCTCCATCTCACTGTAGGAATCCTGGTATTACAGATGCCTGCCACCAACTACACCCTTCTTAGTTATTCGTTTCATTATGGATTCTGGGTGTTGACTGAGGTGGTCTTGCTTGTGGGTTAAGAGCTTTTACCCGCTAAACCATTTGTCCAGCCTTAGACTGAATTTTGTTTAAGAACAGGGACCTTGTGTTGTTCATTTTTGCTGTCTCCATGAACCAAACTGACTTCTGGATTATGCTGCTGAACTTCCAATTAGAACTTGTTGGAGAAAAACAAATAATGGACGGATCCTTCAGCTTTGAAGCATGAGCCAGTGTTTTAGTATGCATATGAGAGGTTAAGGAGAAGGAAGGGCCTTCTCAACAAAGGACTGAAGAAGCAGGGGTCACGGGGAGGCATGGAGTGTCTCTGAGTTATCCTGGGGACAAGCAGTAAGGGACTGCTGGTATACAAGGCAGGGGGCAGGGTAGTTTTGAGCTGAGGGCCACTTCTGCTTCAGGGATCAACCCTTCAGGCTTTAGTCTCCGGCTCCACTGAGGCTTGAAGGGAACAAAAGATTGGCTCAGCTCTGAGGATGTTTTGTTGTTTTGGTTTGTTCTAGCTGAGTCACTTCAGATAATACATTGATTTGGACACACTCCGATGACACCCATCAGTGCTTATTCGTAAAAAAAGAAAAACACAGGCAGAACTCTTTAATGTGGCATTTTCTAACCAACTGCTAGAGTGGGGGCAGACCCTTCCAAGCTAAGACAGGCATGGCCAGCACTCCAGGCTGCACGCACACACTTGGTAGAAGGAGGGAGAAATGCCTGGGAGCTAAGAGGTAGCCAGAAAGAAGGGCAGGTGAAAGGGATCTTGAGAAATGGAGTAACGGCACCAGGCCTTCACCCTTCTGTCCTTGGGATCCAACTCTCAGCTTACCCTCTTTAAGGACGCAAGGTCTCAGGTCTCAAAGAGCAGCCTGCTCCCCACCTGAAGCCACCCTGGACACACAAGTAGATGACACACTTTAAACAAACTCTTGTTTGACTTTTATTAAGTCCACGGAGATTGAAGGAGAGGCATCTTACATTGGGAAGAACAGGAGTTCTTCCTGTCTTCAACCCTTTCCAAGCGTACCATTGTTTCCTGTGTCTGCAGCCAAGTCAGATACCTAGACAAAAAAAGTGGATGCGTTGACTCTTCAAATTGCCATAGGACCTTTTGCACACTGTACTTAATTAAGCAATTAACCAGTGTACAGCCCTTGCAATATCAAGAGGCAAAACCTTACCACAGTCCTGGAAGCCTTACCTTCTACTATAACCTCCACGGGGTTGCTGGTTCCTGACTCAAAGGTGAAGGGTGACAAGGCTGTATAGCGGCAGCTGTAGTTGCCTGTGTGTTGGGGACCCACAAAGGGCAGCTTCAGTTCTGCTGAGGTACTTGTCATAGCTTGATTCATCCAGAAGGGTGTGCGGAAGCCCTCACGTACCAGCTCCATGTTGACCCTGGGCACGTGGCCGTGGCAGCGAAAGTGGGCTTCATGGCCCAGAGGTACAACTCCCGTCCACAGAGCTTCAAGCTTCGGCCGGGGTGGTGGCCCTGTCAGGGAGGATGGCAAGGAGGTTATAACAACTTCTGCCAGGCCTTATGGCAGATCTGCTCCTTTGCACTGTCTGCTCTGAGCCAGGCACCTCCCTCTCCTGCCTTGCGTCATAAGCGCTGGTGCTGGAAAATCTACATCTCATCTAGGTGTCGGGACCCTCAAATCACAATGTCTATGAGATCCACCAGGCCCTTGGTCTGTCCCATGACTTTCTCAGATGCCCAAAGTGTTGTAGTGGCAAAGAGATCTTTCACAAAAGTGCTTGTAGCAGAAGCACGGTTCAAAGGTCTGAGTGGGGCTGATGCCTTTGTGTAGTCTTTTGTGAGTGAACTCTGACCTACTGAGCCCTTAGTGAGGAAACTGAGGGGTCGATAATGCCCGGGCCTCTCCTGTGTAAATGGGCAGATTATCTCAAGGCAATCAGTGATGTGAATGGACTTCCATGCATGCACTCCAGGGAATCTGAAGCACGGGAAAGTGGGTCTGAACAAGAAAAGTTAGGATCCTAACATCGTTGAACATGGTTCTATGAGCTGCCTTCCACCTCAGAGAACAGAGAACAAACCAGGGTTTTACACCTCACCTGGGGAAGGCCACCTCAAAATTCTCAAAGTCTAATACCTCATTAATGCATAACCCAGGAAGGATGACTGTTGACAGGATTACAACCCAGGAACTCTGGTCCCTAAGTTAGGACCACATTGAACCCTACACCCTTCCGGCCATGCTCAGCTCACCTTTCACGTGGAGCTCCAGGAGTTCACTGGGTGCGGACCCTGAGAAGGGGGCTTCCTGTTCCATGTAGGTACAACTGTAGTTGCCAGAGTCTATTGTTGAGATATTGTGCAGCTCAAAGACAGCTTCGGTACCAGACGGTTTCAGCATCTGGAGCAGAGGCTCCTCGGAGTCACCCTGGCGTTGGAGGCCAAAGCGGAGGCCAGCCTTGGGTGCAGTACATCGAAGATACACGGTCGAGCCAGGTTCAAGGTTCTGACTTGATGGCTCCGCAGTGAGCGTGGGTGCGGGCAGTGTCTCTGTAGAGGATCAGACACGTTGGCCCAGTCTGAAAGCACAACAAGCACCATCCAGCCTATGCTAACCTATGCTAACTCAGCCTTCACCCAAACAACAGTGCTTGATACTGTACCACCCTCTCAATAGCTCAGCCTTGTCAATCTCTGGGCACACAGCGAGCCCACCTCATCCCTGCTAGGATACCCTGACATGTAGTGGTCCACTAAACTCTGTGCCAGACTTCTCTGGTGATCCAGTTCTTTGCTGGGGCTCCAGGTTGCTGTATTAATTGTCCTATTTAAAGCTTGGGCAATGGCAGCTGAGTAGGTAATATGTTAAGATTTGGAGGTTCTGCTTTGGGGGTCCCCATCCTGCTTGCTTCTGATCACCACCTTTGACTTTCCAGCCCACTCTTGTCTGCAGTCCCGCTGTGAAGCTCTATAGTGATATTTTATATATGGTTTATAAATAAAGTTTGCCTGAAGGTCAGAGGGTAAAACTAAGCCACCAGAGGCCAGGCAGTGGTGTCTCACACCTTTAATCCCAGCATTTGGCAGACTCTGTGAGTTCAAGGCCACCCTAAACTATACAAGATCAATTCAGCAACAGATCCAGGTGGTGATGGCTCACACCTTTAATCCCAGTACTAGGGAGTCACATGCCTTTAATCCCAGCACTAGAGAGGAATGTAAGGTGGAATAAAACAGGAACTCATTCTCTTTCAGTCTGAAGATTTCTTAAAGATAAGGCTCTCTAGTGGCTTGGTTGTTTTGCTTTTCTGATCTTCAGGTTGAACCTCAATATCTGTCTCTGTTTTGTTTTGTTTCGTTTTTGTTTTGTTTTCTTTAATTCAGGCTACAAGACCCACCGTCAGTCCACATGAGCTCTATGGGTTCACTGTCTTCAGACCAAGTGTCCAACTTTCTGTGTAGAAGGTAGCGGCAGGTAAAAGGGCCTTGGTCTTCCAGCTCGGTCAAGTTCAGGAAGTAGAGTCTGAGGTCTCGGAGAGGGCTCACCCCAGGAATGTTTAGCACCTTCTCACCCCGCCTGAGTTGGAATTCAGCTGCATTCCGAGGAGCTTTGCAGGCCAGGGTCTCATGTGTGCTCCGACGCTGGACCGCTGGGTAATTTCCCATAAAGTACAGAATGGGCGGAGGTGGTGTGGCTGTAAAGCAGGGAAGATCACTGAGAAGAAGTAAGGACACCCTGGTTTGGAGGGTCCCCGAACCTCTGTCTTCTAGTGACAGCTCAGGGGCGAGGTGGTGTGGCTGTAAGGCAGGGAAGATCACTGAGAAGAAGTAAGGACACCCTGGTTTGGAGGGTCCCAGAACCTCTGTCTTCTAGTGACAGCTCAGGGGCAGCCAGCTTCTCTCTGGACACCACACACTCAGTCTTATGCTGGCTTTTCATTGTTGGGGTTCAACACTCACCATACTCTTTGATGGTCATAGAAGCACTGGGCTCAGAGGGAATGCCCTCTGCGTGAGTTCGGTAACTGCAGCTGTAGTTGCCAGGTTTGCGGACTACAAACCAGGCCTTTTCCATGTCTTGGGCTGTAGTCACCTTCAGGAAGCTATCATCTCCTTCCAACCTCAGCAGGAAAGTGACGCCCCGCATTGCAGCTTGACACAGCAGGTATGTGCCCAGGAAAGGGGTGATCCAGGGCACTGGCTGAGCAGAAAGCCAGGGTCGGGGCAAGGGCTCTGCGGAGGGGGAGGGCAGGGATGGTGAGTGCTTCAGTCTCACTCCCGAGAAAGTCAGAGTATGGAGTCCAGACTCAAAAAATAGAAGGGGGGCAGAAGCAGCAGGAGGTGTGGGTGTGGGATTTAGAGAAAGAGACAGGGAGCCAAACATTCCTCTGTGTCAGGCTGGTCCCCAGCACTCTATGCGAGTCATTGTTCACAAGCCTCTGGGGACAGCATAAACATTCCCACTTGGCAGATGAGCAAACTGAGGCTAAGAGCTAGCAGGTGAAACAGATTGGAGCTTTTCCATTTACTTCCCTCCGCTGCCTGCTGACCCCATTACGGCCCCGCTTACCTGTCCCTGTCACCTCGACAGGATTGCTTAGCATTGTCCACCTGTTCAGCTCGGTCAGTTTACTAGTGGGGGGCTCCAGGCCATATCGGCAGCGGTAGAGGCCCCTGTTGCTGCTTGTAATTGCCCCCAGCTGGAACCGGTGTGACCTGACGTATTTATCAAGGTGGACTTTATCGAGACGCCAACCATTCATAATCAGCTGGAAGTCCTTGGTAGGGAATTCAGCCTGGCACGTGAGTGTCAGATTGGCCCAGGGTTGCAGCAGGGACTGAGGGTCTGCCCACAGGGTAGCTTCGCTGGAAGTATCTGGAGTAAAAAAGAGCCATGGTTAACTTACTGCTGTTAGGAAAGGGGTTTCCAAGTAACCATAGCCCCCCCCCCCCTTCCCAGGCCCTATCGCTGAACTTACAGACGAACACAGCAGTGGCTGGTCCCAGAGTGAAACCTGTAGGAACAGAGTCTGTGAGTTTCTGTCTATACCACACCTGCCCCGGAGGTTCCAGGCCCCAGGACATCTTACCCCAGAACAGCAGAACAGCTGCCAGTAGAGACATGGCTGGGCCCTCAGTCCAGCTGGAGTGTCTGCAGGGAGCACCTGCAGCGGTGAATTAATCTGTGAGGCCGACCTTGCACTTTGTTTGCCCTTCCTGGAAAGTAGGGGCAGAGATTCAGCTGCTTGGCATGGGGACAAGGAGGATTCAGCAATAATGGTAATCAATAATAATGCGCAAGTACCGAGCCAAACTGATAACAACAGTAAAATCTTCTCTTCTTCAGATTAAAAAAAAAAACCAACCTCCCCCCAGTATTTTAGACTCAATAAAAATGATCATATATATATTTTAATGTAAGAAAGTGTTTTATTCTAGGCCTGCCTGGGCTACACAGTGAGCCAGATCCTATTTTAAAAAGAGCAAGAAATAAAACAAAACCCAAGAATACATAAACCCATTTTGTTATCCAGAAATTGTCCTTGATTGTTTAAACTATTGTGTGCAAGTTTGGGGGTCACAGTCACCCTGCGCTTTCCCCCTCACATTCCCGTGGCTCCTTCAGTGAGAATTTCTTTCCCTTTGGGAACAGCAGGAAGAGGATGTCGACATTTCCCGTCTCTCTCTCTCTCTCTCTCTCTCTCTCTCTCTCTCTCTCTCTCTCTCTCTCTCAATTTCCACTGCCTTTCCAGCAAAGAAAGAATCCTTTATCTCACAGATGACATGGGAGTTTGACTTCCAAAATCTCTCAAACTGTTCACACTCTGGGGTCTATGAAATCAACAAAGGCTGAGAGCCCAATGAAGTAAAATGAATAAAACAAACAATTTTGAATTTTTTTGTATTTTTGTGCTTGTCTCGTTATGTTTGTATGTGTGAGTTCATGAGTGTGTGTTGGGTGACAACCATAAAATATCTATTGTGGTTCTTTGTCAATATTTCCAGTCATTAGTTTGTGTCCACTGACTGCGAGCTTCACAGGCCTCTGCTCCTGAACCCGTTTCCTCAAGAGAGCCCATGGTCTTCCATAGGGACCTTCCCTAGTGAGCTGGAACCAGGAAAGAGTTTCAGCATGCAGCAGAATGAGGAATGAGCTCTTGCCTTGCATGTTGCCTACAAAGAATCCTGTCCTGACTAGAGTCAGGGGTGGGGACAAGTTAGACCTGAGATGCAACCCCCATTGAGTGTGCTAAGTCACCAGCCATGTGGCCATTCTCACCCAAAGAATAAATCCTCCCTTATTACTTTGGAAGGTTCCAGAGAGGCTGGCAGTCCTTGCTGCTCTGTAGACTTCACTAGGGGGCAGAGTGGAGATAAGACTTGGGAAGGAACTCATGTAAGCCCTACTTGTCAGTGGGCCCTTGTGGTTCTCCACAAAACCTCCTCCATCAGGAAACTGACAGTGCATCTCCTAGCTGGCCACGGCTTCCTATTTCAGTGGACTCTCCACTGAGAAGAAAATGAGAAGAAGGCTGTCATTACAGCCCTTAGACACAGCAGCCCCCATGGGCACAACCGAGGAAGGCTTCATTCTGCACGTCCTACTGTCGAGAAATCTCTTGTTGAAGCTGTATGTTCTTCTGAGTGGTGATAGCTAATGGAGAGTTGAGACAGGGAGGGGCGGACTCACGCCCATTGCAGGAGGTTCTCTAAGCTGTGCTCCATTCCCTGGTGCTCTAACCTGGTGCCTCGAGACAGGACTGAAGGCCCTGCATCTTGAGATGTTTCTTTCTAATGATTTTTGTCCTTTCTCCATTTTTAAAGCTATTCATTTCTTCCTCTCTGGTTTCTAATATCTCTCCCCACATCCTCCTGTCCAATTTCTAGAACTCTCAAGTATGACACACATCACACTTGACTTAAAATATGCCCTTATCTCGTGAGGACCACGTCATTCCCTAGAATACCCAGAGAAAAACAATCAAGAGTGTAATTCAAAGAAAATAGTGGACATGTTTTTCTGCACAGTGTCCATTTCTCTTCTAGTCTTCATAGAGAACCTGCTGTGTAAGGAGCCAGGTGAAATCAGTGATTGTTAGGGTTTTTGTCAGGTGTGCAAACATATGCCAGGTGACCCCACCCAGAAGGAACGGTGAACCAGAAATAAAATTCCCACTACATCCTTCTATGAGGACTCCTGCTTACTCTTCCCTGTGCTACGCTGAATAGCCAGGCAGTGCACAGGGCTCAGGTTAGGACAGACTGATGCCTTTTCCCGTCCCTTCACAAAGATTCCAGGAAAGAGCTGCTCAGTGAGCAACAGAGCAATGGAGCCCTGACTCAACTGAAGTCAGCACACTTTCCTGAGGCTGCTGTATAAAGTTACCACATACCCAGGAGCTTAAAACAGCAGAAAGGTATTCCTCAGAGTTCTAGAAGTCCTAAATATTACATGAAGACTTTGGGAAGGTCCTGGTCTGTCCTTGCCTTTTCTTAGAGCCTGTGGGCTGTTGGGAATCCTTGGCAGTGCCTAGCTTACACACGCACCACTTGTGTTTCCTTGGTGTGTCTTTCCTTCTCTGTGACTAAATTTCTCCCTTCTTATGAGAACACCAGTACCTGACCTAGGGTCCATTGAACCCAAAGCTTGAAGGTGTCTGTAGATCTACTCCTCTCTCAGGTCACACTCCCAGCTGGATTAGATGTTGAACATGTGGAGAACACAGTGCAGCCCACAACAGCTGTCTAGAGGGCTGATGAAGCTGCAGCCAGTCAGAAGACAAGAATGGGCCTGGTGCTAATTATGGGTCTCTTTGGATCACAGACACCAGATCCAGTTTCTCTCATGTCTATTGAGCACCTTGGAATGTCTTTTCTCTGTGCGCGAGAAACTGTCAGCAAAGAATGGTGCCTTGGGTTGGGGCTTTCAAGGGAGTAGGATTCTTTCCACAAAGTATAAACTTGAAGAGCTTCCCAGTTTACTTCAAAAGTACCGTTATTCAGTATTTCAAAGGCAGGGGTGGATGGATCTCTGTGGGTTGGAGGGCAACCATAGAGAGTTTCTGACCAACCAACTAGAACTACAGAGTGAGATGTTGCCTTGAAAAAAAAGGCCTTAAGGTTGTGTGTTTGTGTGTGCATGTATATACACACATGCAAGGAAGACTGATACTTTGATCCAGGTTTGAAGTTTGATCATTTGTTCTAGCTCTGAAATTTGGGCCTGACTCCATAACCCATACCTTCTATTTATCAAGTAACATTTTTTTTTTTACATTACCTCTTTTCCCATCAAAAATGGTATTCAGATAAATCATTATTTCCTGAGTTGGGCTTATATTCCAGTAGGTCTGTTAGGTAATGGTGACAATAGCCACCAGCACCATCTTAATAACTAAAGCAAGAAGGGAAGTCTAAATTTGGACTAACCATCTTCAAAGCATGTGTAGTCACTCACTTCAGCCTGCTAAAGTCCCTTTGGAAGACGTGGTCTTGACCTCTCCATTATCCAGTAAAAGGAGCCAATAGTACAGGAGTCCAATGTGGTTTTGATGAACCCAAAGTTGCATGCAGATAGTGAAGGTCAGTATAGTCATCTGAGTCTCACTCCCACAAGCCCTGCCAAACTAGAGGCTCAGTGCTCCAGCTCTAGTGGAAGTCCCTTTGGGGCAGAAAACCTGAGTGTTGGCAAGAGAAACAGTGCTGATCCCAGTTATACAGTTTATCTACACCATGGGCCCAGCCAGAAGAAGACCCAGTTGTCTGCAATACCTAGAATCTTACTCCCCAGGTTCCCTGAAGACTGTCTCCCATGGGAAGCTTTCTAGGTCACAGTATATGTGACTTTCCTTGTTCTTACACCATGACCCTTCTAAACTGGCTGTGTGGTGGGTAGAGTCCATCCCCGGCGCAGGAGGAATGCAGTGTTTCCTTATGTGCTCTAGTTTCCTTCCTGCTCTGCAGGTTTCTCGGGCTTCTCAACACTTTTCAGGATTTACTAGCAACTCAATCTTTTTCTGTCACTAAAACTGCATAGCCTCCTAATCTGAAATAGAATAGAATCCTATTTTGAGGCACACTTTTCAACATCAAACTTCTGAGTATTCTTGCAGGCTTGCATTGGGGCAGAGTTTGTGCTTTGACAGGTCATACCTGGACATTCGGACTGCTTCTTATCCCGCCATACTGTCTGAGAAATGACTAGGAGACATTACCTGTAAATCAAAAGCAAAGGGAGAAGCCCGTGGCTAAGAAATAATAATCACTTCCAACTTCCTTGATGGTTAAGAGGCAGAATTCTTTCGGGGGTTTTGGCTTTTTCAGCCTCCTGCCTGATCAGCCTTGCTTGAACATCTACACACATGAAATCAAATCCTCGCCATGAGTACCAATTCCCTTGCCTGGTACTTCTGATGTCTTTGAGAGGTCAGTACATGCATTATCTGCATCTGACAGTCCCGGCTTCCCACCATCTTTTAATTTTCATCTGTTTCAATTTTCAGAAGGACAACGTTATAGAAACGTTTTTAATGGCTTATTTAAAAAAGTATCAGGGGCCATAAAGCCCAGCATTCTTTTTGAGTGAGTATGGTATTACTATTACTCTTTCTAAGTTCATCCCTCCAATGCCAAGCACAGGACATTATACAGCCTTATTATATCCCATCCCAGTGTTATTTGCTGAGAAGTGGTCCTTCCCGACAGTGATTCTCTTCCCTCTCCCATTTCCTCTAATCCCGAGGACTCATCTAAGTAGATTCAGTCGTTTTGGCTACAAAATAGAGAAACAGAATGGGTTTAAAAATCATGTTGGTGTATTTACAGAAATTTTTTTTCTCCTTTTAAACTTTCTGTTTAGATTTGGGTTTGAAGCTTTTCTTTCTGGATGAATCCAAGATTCCTCTTAAACTGATTAGTCACTTATTATATATACTTACGGTTGATTCATCAGTACTGGGGATTGAACACAGAGACTGGAGCATGCCAAGAGGACATTCTGCCACTGAGGCAAGACTTTATTTTCCTATCTTCTGGTTTCAGTTTCCCAGGGAGCTGGCATCCAGACTGTGCCATTAGATCTCCTGTACTCACTTTTAGAAAGGCAGAGACACTGGGGAAAACTTTTAAGCTCCCCCACTGGTAGTCTCTTTACTTCAATACCTCGTAGAAGCAGATAAAAAAAAAGACTCATTATTTTCTACTGTCCAGAGCAATCCCTTGAGACTCCAGGGTTCTGTATTGCTGTCTTACTTCAGAAAAGGCGTTTGTGGCATGATTGCAGTGAGTCACAAGGTGCTGGTCCTCCAAGTGCACCTTTTCCTCGTGTTCCTCGACATTAGGGCAATGCTCACCCAGGTGACTGGCTTGGTGCTAAGACTCTGTGCAAACACTTACCACACACTGCTAACAGATAAGGATGGGTTATACAAGTCCTGCTCGAAGAATTCAGGAGTAATTTGCACACATAAGTTTGGCAACTCTTTGGAGCATCTGCCACTAAACTGACGCTTTCGACGATTCCCTCCCTAGCCCAACAGCTGTTGGCATCAGCCTTTCTGGGAAGCCTGTTCAGTCATTTATGCTTCCTTTCTGCCGCTCTCCCCTCTCCACCCGCGGTACAGCTTCCTTTCTTAAATGATGGCCATTTTGCTGGAGGAGTCTGGCTCATGCAGTGCCATCTTCAGACTCAGCAGGTTTGAACGAGATCAGCAGTGAAGAGCCCACAGAGGAGGTCATGGGTGGTCATCTCTGACTAACTCAGCTTAACATGGGTGGTCATGAGAAGGAAGCGAGTTTAGAAAGCTAATTCTAGCTAACTCACCTTAACATGGGTAATCATGGGGGGGGGGAAATCAGGTTAGGAGGCCAACTGTAGCTCACATTAACATGGGTGGCCATGAGAGGGAAGTCAGGTTATCTCTACTCCTACAATTTACTTCTATTTTCATTAAAGTGATCCGTGAAGATGGTTTCAGGAGTCAGATAACCCGAAGGCTTATTTAAACAAACCAAAAGCTTGGTTTTCTGTACCTCTCCATTCCTTGAGCTCCCAGAGACAGCCACTAGAAACCTGGCAGCCTTTTTCTCTTGGGGCAGCCTCTCTCGTCTTTCAGTCACTTATTTTCATTGTTTTCTATTACTGAGGACTAGAAAGAAAGGAGTGAGATCATTCTCCTGCTAAAGCTGACACCACGGATATGTATAAAACTGTTTCTCCTTGCTCCTGTTCTCCTATTTATCTAATTGCAGTGAGCTTTCTGGAGTTCAGTGAACCCAAACATGCAAATATACATTTACATATTCATATCTTTATATAGATGCTTGCAAATAGCTACAGTAATGTGGTCCTTGATTATATGAATTTTTCAGGTTCATTGTAACTGGATGTGACCACTGTGTGGTATGGGATAGTATGAGATGTTATTGGCTGAAATATCACTGTGGCACAGGACAGTGTGTGTATACATATATATACACACTGTCTTTCAACATAGGTCTTTCAACTCTATCTTCGTGAAGAAGACTATCTCAGAGCCTTTGGCACACAAGCTTCTGTGTTCCCTTTACCTGCATTCTAGGGCTTCACATTTAATGCTATGATATTCACCCCCCACTACCTTTGGGTCTCTCTCTCTCTCTCTCTCTCTCTCTCTCTCTCTCTCTCTCTCTCTGTGTGTGTGTCTGTGTGTGTGTGTGTGTGTCTGTGTCTGTGTGTGTGTTTGAATGATCCATAGCGTATGTGTAGAGGTAAGAAGACAACATTGGGTTTTGACCCTTACCTGGATTGAGACAAGTTCTCTTATTGGCTGCCACTATATATGGCAAACTAGCTGACCTGCAAGATTCCATGGAGTCATATCTATATACCCCATCTCTATACCCCATCTTATTTTAGGAGCACCGAAGTGATAGAGGAAGGCTACCAGGCCTGCTATTAAATGTGTTCTGGGTCCTGGAACTCAAGTCCTTGTGTGGTGGGTAAGTGCTTTACACACTGAGCCGTCTCCCCCAGCTTCTTCTCATCTCAAGTTGATTACAGAAGACAAAGAAACATGGAATTTGACATTTTTGGCATGATGGATGCCTGAAAGTATAGCAATTATACGTTGCTGTGTTCTAAATGCTTCTTTGCGCCCCCACCCCATTTGCATGTTAAGTCTTAAACCCTGCCAGATAATGTTAGGAGCTAGGATCTCTGGGAAGTCTCTAATTAGGAAGGCTCAGAGAAATGATTTTCCCCTTCTACTATCTGAGGACACAGTTTGGATTTTCCATGTATGAACCAGAAAGTGGAGCCTATGGTAGATTTTGGTTTTACTGTGCCCTTTAACCTGGTCTTCCAGCCTCTTTTGTGGGCTAAAGAGAGCCATTCTGTATATAGCGTTTTACGGTAACACAAACAAAATATGGGCTCTGCACCTCCCCTAACATAGATTTACACAGTGCCTAAAACAGTAGGAATCCCTCAGTCTCAGCAGTGTGCAAGGCTTGATTCCTAGTGAGAATCTCTTCTTAACACTGTGAGAGCAAAGCCTTTTGATTCTAGATCCTTTGTAGAGAAACTGCTCTTATCTTTTCCGAGAAATCCGTGATTTAGGTGGTTTGGGTGTTAAAAATTCTAGAGGTTAATAATTAATTAAGTAGCAGAGCAAAGTTAGTTAAATGAATAATTTTCACCAGAAACTGATATCTTCCAGTCTGGGAAGAGTTTTCAAATTTTTTTTTTTTTTTTGGTTTTTCGAGACAGGGTTTCTCTGTGGTTTTGGAGCCTGTCCTGGAACTAGCTCTTGTAGACCAGGCTGGTCTCAAACTGACAGAGATCCGCCTGCCTCTGCCTCCCGAGTGCTGGGATAAAGGTGTGTGCCACCACCGCCCGGTGATTTTTCAAAATTTAAAAAAATTCTTATTATTATTTTCTGTGAATGGGTGGGTGTTTTGCCCACATGTATGTCTGTGCATTGTGCATGTTTATTACCCATGGAGACCATGGTTGGAGTTAGGGACAGTTGTGAACCACTGCAAGGGTCCTGGGAATTGAACTTGGTTCCTCTGGAAGAGCAAACAGTGCTCTTAACCACTGAGCCATCTCTCTAGTCCCAACCTTTAACATTTTCATTTTATAATTTTTTTCTTTTTATTAATTTTCTCATTCTAGAATTGATGTGATTGGTTTTTGAATCTCCAGTACAGCAGTGAAAATATTATTTTCTTAAACTTATTTTTCTGTTTTATTTGTATTTTTTCTAATTTTTTCGGATACATTCTAGAAACTTTCCTTAATCTCACCTTACAAAACCTTTTGCATAGGCTTATAGTAACTCTTACTGGCCACATCCTCTGAGCTCAAGGAGATTTTTATGATTTTAAAATATGTTTTTGCTCTCTGTTTGGTTGGTGGGTATTGTGTCTCAAATTGATACAGATATTTTGTGCAGATTTACCATTTTGCATTTAACTGTTTATGTTAAAGGCTTCTCTAAGTGGCTGAACCATAATCGGATGTCTCATATTTTAAGGGTGTCACTGACTCATAATAAGTGGGTCACCCCACAAAGGTGATTGGACGCCTCAGAGCATACCTCAGACTCCTCAGCTGTGAATATCCCATGGTAGGGAATACTGCCTCTTTTTATCTTTAGGAAATGGCTAATATTTTCTTTAGTTCTTCATTGGGTGGGATTTTTGTGGTTTCCCTGGAAGTCAACACTAAATCAAAACTAGCAGTAAGACAGCTATTAGAGACCAACACAGTGATCATAGAGAAAGATTGAGGGCATTACAAGGTAAGACATGAAACTGTCATGCGAGTAACCCTGGCAGAATCTGCAGGGATGTTTATCCATATGTGCCCTCTGCTGATCTGGAACAGTGGCTGGCCTCTTTTCCAAAAAGTCTGGACAATGATTATCCAATGATGAATCCAATAACCACCGAATGTGTGACATCTCAGGGAAAGCGTGACCTCGGGCCACTGCATTTCCATAGCTGAGCCAGAGACCTGAAGGAATTGAGACACAGTTACTCAAATGTACAGTCAGGTACATTTGATCTCCTTAGAGTGATCTCGATGGTGAGTCTCTGTACTATGGAGCCAGTCAGAGTCTCCAAGGGGACTCCTTTTTTATTGCTTTCGGAGGATGACATTGTCCTGAAAATCAGATAGGAAGAAGGCTCTCAAAACAGTCTGCAGGCTTTCTCTGCATATATAATCGCTTATGGGAGGGATGTGTCATATATAGCTCTGTTTGCTATTACACATAGCAAAACCCCCTTAATTTATCCATTCCAAAGGATAAACCATCATAGTGTGATTCATTCTTAAAGAAAGAGGGAGTGTAAGCCTCTGCTTCTTCCTCTTTTCTCTCTCTCCCTTTCTCCCTTTCTTCCCTCCTTTCCTGTTTTGTTAGTCTGTGAGTTTTTGCATTCCCCAGAGAACCAGTGATAACTGCTGTTTAGAGACATATGTGGCATAAATCAGCCTGCCTGCCCAGCTTTTCCACAGCTCAGCTTCCTTTAGTTAATCCACTCCACCATTCATCCATCTACCTTGTGGCTTCCAACATGTCACTGTATTTATGTCCTCTTGGACTCCTTGTACTTGAATGTATGTACTTAAAATGCGACATTTCTTTTCTCTTTGCTGTTTGAGACACTGAGAAATATGTGAATGTATGCTTCCTGTTTAACTGGATTTTCTCTTTAAAGAGACATGGCCTGTAATGACCCAGTAACTGTAAAAATTCCTTAGCATAGAGTAGAGAAGTCACATAGACTTATAAAAACAGCATGGATTAATGGAGTAGATTTTTGAACTTGCCAGTAAGAATGTTACTCATCTGGGCCTCAAGAAATTGTCAAATGGGAAACACAGAATCAAGCTACACAACATCAAATAGATCAGTTGTTTGGTTTGTAGTAAATAGATACTAAATTAAATTCTTTGTTTTTTTTTTCTAAGCCATAGGTGAACTTGCCTTAAAATTAAAACATGACAAAGTGACAAAGTTCTTCTACAGCCTTACCTCCTTTTTGTCTGAGTGATGAACTTCCAGAGGTACTCCCTGAAAACCCACTGGCAATGCTGACCAGGAATTCTGGTAGGTGATCTTAACTCTCCTCCTTTCCTCCAACTCCAATCCATGTCTTACTTCCTGCCTTGTAGCAAATTACCCACTATGACCTGCCTGTCCTCTCTGCACTCCTTCCTATAACCTACACAGATCCTGGTGGGACACCCACCTTTCCCTGGGGATCCCTGAGCCCTTACTATTCCACCCCCATTCCTATGTGTCAACTCCCAATACCTAGAAACAAATTGTACAGTGGATACAGCTGGCAAGATCTCCAAATTAGTCCCCAGCAGGAAACCCATAATCACCACAGTCTCTTAAGAACCAAAGAAGGAAACGGAAACCAAGTAATGGAACAAACACCCCCCCCCAAACATAAGACCAGAATATAAGCACCTGAAATTACAATAATTTTAAGTGCCCACAAGTCTAGGTGCAAACAAAAAAAATCAATGAACATCCAAGGCAACATGTCCTCACCAAAGCCCAGCAACCCTATTGCTGCAGGCCATGAGAAGAGCGATGTAGCTGAAGCACAAGACAAGATATTATGAATATGCTCAAAGTTTTTAAAGAAGATGTCACTATATCTACTAATGAAATCTGTGAAAACACAGTGAAATGAAATAAAGAAAGTGTTGAAGAAATGAGAGTAGAAGTAGAATCCCTAAAGAAAACCCAAACTTAAATAAAACAGGAAGTCAAAAGCTTTGGTAGTTGAGCAGGAACCTTCTAGGCAAGCTTCACCCACAGAACACAAGAGATGGAAAAGAACTTGAGGCATTAAACACTGATGTGGGAAAGCCCTTCTGTATATGTGTTGCTTTTATTGGCTAATGAATAAAGTAATTTTGGTCAATGGCTTAGCAGAGCAAAGCCAGGTTGGAAATCTGAACGGAGATTATAGAGAGAGTAGGCAGAGTCAGAGAGATGTCATGTAACTGCCAAAGAAGATGGTCACCAGAAACTTATCTGGTAAGCCACAGTCTCATGGCAATACAAAGAATAATAGATATAGGTTATTTTAAGATCTAAGAGCTAGCCAGTAAGAATCCTGAGCTAATAGGCAGAACAGTGTTGTAATGAACATAATTTCTGTGTGATTATTAGGGACTGAGCAGTCGGGAAATGAACTAGCAGTCTTCTCTTACAAAAGACAAAATTGAAGAAATAGTTATCGCAGTCAAAAAATGTTAAATTTGAAAAACTCCAGGATCAAAACATCCAGGAAATCTTGATGCCACGAAAAGACCAAACTTAAAAGTAATAGGAATAGGGGAAGGAGAAGAAACCCAGGTCAAAGGTAGAGAAAATATTTTCAACAAAATCAGAGAAGAAACGTTTTCTAATCTGAAGAAGGAGATGCCTATCAAGGTATAAGAGGCATACATAACACCAAATAGACTGTACCAGAAAAGAAAGTCCTCTTGGCATATGATATTCAATACATTAAATGTACAGAACAAAGGAAGAATAATGAAAACTGCAAAGGAAAAAGACCCATTGGAATGACAGGAGGTTTCCCAATGGAGACACTAAAAGCCAGAAGAGCCTGGACAGATGTTTTATAAATTCTAAAAGGCCACAGGTGACAGCCTAGACTGCTATACCTAGCAAAAATATCAATTACAATAGATAGAGAAAGAAAAATATTCCAGGACAGAAGTAAATTTTCACAGCTCCCCAGAAACTGTGAGAAGGAAAATGTTAATCAGAAGAGACTTCCTACACATAATATCACTCAATGAATCTTCTTTGACAAGAAAATCAAGAGGTAAAAAAAAAAAGCCACCCAAACAACAAACTAATAGTAATCAACATACACTGTTCCTTGATACCTCTCAACACTGAAGGTCTCGACTCCCTAATAAGACACAGACTAACAGATGGATTTGAACAGGAGTTATCCTTCTGCTGTATCCAAGAAATAATCTAACCTCCGAAATAGGCATTCCCTCAGATAAAAGGCATTCCAAGCAAATGGACCCAAGTAACAATCTGGTGTAGGAACATTTTAATATCTGACAACAGATAAAACTAATAGAAAGAGCTTAGGGAAAAAATATACATAGTCATCAAAGAAAAATAACCAAGCAAGAAGATAATGCAATTTGAAGCTTCTATACACCAAAAATAGCTCAGCCAAGTTCAAAAAAGAAACCCTACTTCAGCTATAACCACATATTGACCCTAACTAACAGATACTGGGTGACTTAAGTACCCCATTCTCTCCAATTGGCCTGTCATCCAGATAAAGACTAAACAGGGAAATTCTGGCACTAACACATATTATAACTTAAATGGACCTAGCAGATATTACAGAGGATTTTATCCAAACACAAAAGAATATACCTTCTCCTCGGGACCTTCAAAATTGTGCACAAACGTGGGTACAAAGCAAATCTCAACATGTAAAGAAAATAAAATAGCACCTTGGAAAATATCTGACCCCCATGAGTTAAAGCTGAATATCAACATCAGAAATAACAGAGACCTTATAAACCAATGGACACTAAACAATTCACTGCTGAATAAAAAAGGAATCAAGGAGGAAATTAAGGAAAAATTAGAAACATTTTAGAACAGAATGAAAATGAAAACACAAGATACCCAAACCTATGGTACACAATGAAGGCTGTTCTAAGAAGCAAGTTTATAGTACTTAATGCCTACATATAAAGAATTGGAGATATATTTATATATATCAGAACGCCTGAATACGCTAGAATGAAATGAAGAAATAACACTGAAAAGGAGTAGAGCACAAGAAATAATAAATTTCATGACTTAAATCAATAAAATAAAGAGAATAAGTACAAAGAATAGATGAAAGAAAGAGTTGGTTCTTTGAGAAAATCATTAATTGATTAATTGATAGACCCTTAGTCAAATTAACTAAAAAATTCAGAGGGAGAGAGAAGATCGAAATTAACAAAATTAGAGATGAAAAGGGGACAATGACAACAGATACCAACAAATTCCAAAGAACCATAAAGACATATGTGAAAAAGCTATACCCAACTAAATTGAAAAGTCTAAAATAAATGGGTAATTTTCTTGCTCTATACCACCTACCAAATTTAGGTTAAGATTAGATAAGCTATTGAAACAGATTTAAAATCCCTAGTGAAACAGAAGCAGTAGTTAAGTCTCCCAACTGGAAAAACAAAACAAAACAAAATAAAACAACAACAACAACAACAACAAAAACAAGACGAAAAGCTCAGGATGAAATGGATTTAACAAAGAATTCCACCACACTTCCAAAACAGAAATGAAGCCAATGTTTCTCAAGCTACTCCACATAATAGAAACAGGAGGAACACTACTTAATTTGTTTTTCAAGACCACAATTAACCTGATACCCAAGCCACATAACAATTCCTCAAAGAAAAGAAAGAGAATTGCAAACGAATGAATGAATAAATAAATAATGAAAGAGAATTACAGACCAATATCTTTTATGAACATAGATTCAAAAATTCTCAATAAAATACCTGCAAACTGAATCTGAGAACACATTAAAAAAAAATCCTCCACCATGATCAAGTAATCTTCATCCCAGAGATTCAGGGGTGGCTCAACAAACATAAATCATAAAAATGTGATCCACCATATAAATAAACTGAAAGACAAAATCCCCATGATCATGTCATGAGATGAATAATAAAAAGCCTTTGACAAAACCCAGCACCCTGAAAAGATAAAAATAAAGACAATTTGCCACAAGCTCCCAGTCAACATCAAATGGAGAGAAACCCAAAAAATTTCCACTAAAATCAGGAACAAGTCAAGGTTTTTCACCCTCTTTATACCTAATCAATATAATACTAGAAATCTTAGCTAAAGCAGTAAGACAATTAAAAGAGATCAAGGAGATAATAATTTGTAAGATAAGAAGTTGAAGTATCTTAATTTTCAGGTGATATTCATAAGTGACCCTAAAAGGTAGCTGATTACAAAACTAGCCCACAGAAACTAGTAGTCTTTCTGTATACAAATGACTAGTTCACTGAGAAAGAAACACCCTTCCCAGTAACAGCAAAAATTGTTAGGTTCAGAGACATGCAAAAGATGGAAGACTTACCACAAGAGTCTAGGGAACCAGAAGTAACCTTCATTTCAGGAAGAAAAAATAAAAACCAAAAAATATCACAGTAGGGCACCAAAGCTTATCAGCTATAGCAGAAACCACAGCCAAAGATCAGGCTTCTGAAATTGTGGCAGTGGAAGCAGGTTTGGGGCCTCTTCTTATAGTAAAACCCAGGACCAGGTGTGGGTCAAAGTGCAATCTTGAGGTCAGGCTTAAAGTCACATTACACTTTAAGTTTTACAGCTTTTGGTTGTAGGATGTTTGTGGCTGACACAGCTGTTTTCCACTGTCCCTGCAAGAATGCAAGTAGAGTCACTTAGGGGGACAGTTAAAAATTAAGGGAATACAATGCAAAGGGTCCCCTAAAGGAAATAGAAGCTAACCTTTGTCCGCTGTACCTGCCTAGCTGGGAAGAAGAGAGGCAGAACACAATTGCTAAAAGTTTATCTTTGTACACAGTGACTGCCAGGATGTCTCTTCTTAAGGAAGAACACGTTTGTTAAAGGTTAACAGTGGCAGCCAGCTGTATTTTCTTTTCCTTCCAAAATGTGTTTGCACTCACAATTTTATATTTATATATTCCTGAACCATTTATTTCTATATTCTATTCCTGGACTCATCAAAATGAAAAATATCTGGTGGTCACTCTAACCAAGAAATTGAAAGACTTGTGTGATAAAATTTAAGGTATTAAGGAAAGAAGTCAAAAAGAGGCTGTCAGAAAAATAGAAAAATCTCTCAGGCTCACTGACCAATAGGATTAATATAGTAAAAATGGCCATCCTATGAAGAGAAACCTATAGATTAAAGGCAATCTCCACCGAAATTCTTCACAGAAATTGTAAGGACAATTTTCAGAATCATGTGGAAACAGAAAAATGTAATTGCTTAAAAAAAAAAAAAAACCTCTTTGGGGACCTGTCACCTAGATCCCAAATAATACATAAAGACTTGTTCTTACTTATCTTACTTATGAACGCCTGGCCTTAGCATGGCTTGTTTCTAAGTAACTTTCCTAACTTAAATTATCCAGTTTTTCCTTAGCTATGTTTTGCCTCTGGGATTTTTATCTTTCTTCTATATATCTTTCTTTCTTTTTTACTCTGTGGCTGGCTGGGTGGCTGACCCCTGGCATCCTCCTCTTCTCCTTTCCTCACCGCTCACTCTCTCTTCCCTAGATTTCTCTCCTCCTATTTATTCTTTCTGTCCACCACTGCCACCTACTTCTCTCTTCTGCCTACCTATTGGTCATTCTTCTTTTTATTAGACCAATCAGTTGTTTCAGACAGGCAAAGTAACACAGCTTTACAGTGTTAAACAAATGCAACATAAAAGAATGAAACACATCTTCACATCATTAAACAAATATCTCATAGCATAAATAAATGTAACACATTCTAAACAATATAAAAAAGCCAAAAAACCTAGGATAGCTAAAACAATACTGAATAATTAAAGAACTTCTGTAGTTCTCATCATTTCCAATTTCAAATAGTACTACATGGCTATAGTAATTT
>NC_022017.1:41170073-41174582 GCF_000317375.1 Microtus ochrogaster | reverse complement strand
ATATATAGAGAGAGAGAGAGAGAGAGAGAGAGAGAGAGAGAACCCAGAAATACACACTGGAAAAAATACAGCATATTCAACAAATTGTTCTGGTCAAATTGCATGTAGAAGAATATAAATGGATCCGTATTTATCACCCTGCACAAAACCCAACTACTAATAGATCAATTTCAATACTTTAGAAAGATCTCGATGTGACCTGAGGGGTTCTTTTATGAGTTCCAAGTGTGACTGGAGTCTATATTGCTTTTCCAAAGGCAGTGTATGTTTAGAATCCTGTCTTTTGAACTCATATGGCTTCTACCACCAATCATTGGGTCATTAAAAGTGCCCTTACTCTGAGCTGCATGCTCTGTCAAAGATCAATGATATACAATTTATGATGAGTCCTAAGGTTGAAATTGTGGCAAAACTGCTTGAAAATATGAAATTAAAACTTTCCTTGCACTTATATGATTTTAATAAGCTGTGTGCTCTATCCTGCTTCTGTTATAGAATTGGGTATAGAATCCATCCTTATGCCCCATTTAGTCTGAATGAATGTCCTTAGTCTAAATAAGAAATTAAATTTTAACAAATCACAGAATCTTAGAAAACCTTGGAGATTGTGTAGGGCACCCCCATTATATTCAGATGTAGAAAGCTAGGCCAATAACAAAGGGAAAATATCCCATCCGAGGTCACTTGGTGGCAGATACTGGACACAGTTTAGAACATTGCATTCTAAACCAGCATATATGCAAAACTCTTTCTACAAGCTTTGCGAATTTTATTTGGAATTATTAATTAAATAACAAGAAATACCAAGTGTGTAGGAAGATGGTGTAGACTTTTACCCCAGTTTGGAAACCAGGCTATAAAAACAATGCTGTAACCATCAACTAACTTCTTTTGTCTGCAAATGTAGTTGACAGTAAATTATAGTGGTTGTCTTCAAATATTTAGAAAGACATTGAAAACACCCTCCCAAACTCTTTCTTAAAGACAACCTACAAACACAACCTTGCAGTGTCCACGGCAGTTCTTGTGGAATATAATTGCATCATGGTGGTAACTGGAAGTAAGAGTCTTTCTATTTCAAAGGTGGCCATGGATGTGTTTCCGTAAATGACTCTGTGGTCTCTCCTAAGTTCCTCTGGTTCCATTTCCATGGGCCATGGCTTTTCATTGCTGCCTATAATCTTGAAGAGTAAGGATGGCACCAACACTGGCTGAGGTGGACGCTGGTATACTTATTATTGACTTAAGCATCTACTTCAGCATCAAGTTGAACAGAGATCACCAGGTCGCTTGCTTTTGAATGTGGAAAGCTGCTGAAAGTAATTATGTTTTCGTTCTTTCTAACCTTGCATGAGGTGTGACTTGGCATTCTGCCTGTCCAATCAGCTAGAAGTGGGGCTCCAGAAAGACGAAGTTAGGTCATTGTAGTTAAGGTCCCAGGCTTGTTCAGGCCAAACTGATGATCCGCCGTGCACATCCTCAGGTGCACACATCTGGGAGCGCTGTCCACACCCAGCAGCAAAGTGTGGTCCTTCTCAGCTTCCTGGTGGTCACTCACCACCGCGCCAAGGATCAGTTTGCTTTTATAAAATTCGGTTTTATAATACCAGGCCCAAAGAATAAGCCTGTTCTCTTAGTATCCTCAAAGATGGTAGTGTCATTCTCTTAGACTTGATCTGACAATGCATACGTGGCCCTTACATTTCAGACATGTTGTTTCATTAAGCTAGAAATGTTAGATGTGTGTAGGGCTCTCCCATACACTTCCCCTCTTTGAGAGATACTAAGTTTGATCTCTTCTGTCTGACTTAGAATGAACCGGAAGTCAAACACAAGCCCTAGCAGGTGCCTGCTCTGGAAACAGTGTCTCTGTTTTTGCAGAACAGCTCATTCTACCTCCGTTTCATAGAGACTCTTTCCAGAGAGCCTGTACTATCTTGGGCATAAAGCAAGCGGTGCTGTGCAAACTCTTCCTGAAGGCTGTTAACTCCTGAAGAATTGTATTTAAGTCATCAGTACAAAGCCTAAGGGCATCCAGTTTTCGTTTGCTTCCCCTACCCCAATGGGTTTGGAAGTATCCAGCTAGTTGTATGATCTGAGCAGAGATGAAGAACTGGGGCCCAACATATTTTTTTTCCCATGAGCAAGGTCTAAGTGATACATAGTTTGACATAAACAAAACAAGTCTTGGATGTCTCCCAAACAGGAGTCACTGGGCAGTACCCTGGAGCATGGGTGTCCACCTCCCGAAAGCTGGTATATGGAGCTTTGGATGGCCAAGACCAATCAACATGCCATGCTAAGTGCTCTTGTTTCTATTTGAAATACCCCAGTACCACAGGAAGTTCCCTTTCTGCTCTAGTTAAGGCTCTAGTGTCAAGAGACAGATAATATACAAATACATAAATTATAAATATGTGATACATGTAGATGTAGGTATGGTATTATAGTAATGAAGACATCTTTAAAGAATTCAGTGAGAAATGCCATGAAGCAGAAACCAGCAGAGCTGAAAAGAGAGAGCAGGTGAAGCTTGTGGGGGGGGGTTGCTGTGTCAGAGAAGGTGTCTGGAAAAGGTCACTGGTAGCTTAAGTTTGACCACAAAACTGAGTAAGAGAGTTGATTTTGTGTTTATCTTCGAGAGAAGAAGTCTAGGTCCAGGTATAACAAATCATAAAATTGTGCTCTGTTTGTTAGAAGAACAAGAAGAGGACCACTCTGATTTTTGGTTTCTTCTGCCAGCTTTTCCATTGGAATGCACTTAAGAACGGTAGCCTCCACAAACAGCCACCTATTTCAGGGATCCAGATGTGGCATGTTCTGGTATTTACCAGCATGGCTTCATAGATCGAGTCCAGGTTCTCTCTTTAATTTTCCACGTTTGCTATTATGAGCCCATGGTTAGACCGCTCCACTGTTATTGTTGTCCTTAAAGTAAATATACTATTTTTCTTGTGAGGGATAGTTTTAAAATTTATTTATGATTTATTATTTATTAAAGTTATTTTAGTTATTTAAAGAAATGGCCTGCTTTGTTTTAGCAATAGAAGAAAAATATGGCTTGAAAGGTACAACCTATGAAGCAGAGGAAAGGTTGTCTGGCAATGGTGCAGAACCCATGCTGTAGAAGAAACCCTACGTTTCTTCACTTTCCTCCTTCTCCTGCTCTTTCTCGGCAGGTTTCCCACTCGTTCCCTGCAATAACAAGGCCAGTCACTTTTGCGGCATGCTTGCTACATTTCAGGGGGGAATCCTCCATAGTTTGTATTCCTCAGCTTAGGTGTTTTCAGCTCTCCCAGAAGCTTAATGTTAAAACATATGCCAGAAGATTGAGAAAGCACCATGATTATAAAGATGGATACAGTGCCTGGTACACACTAGACACCACCATTGGTAGCTAATATTACTACTGTACTTTCTTATGTCCTTCTAAAAATCTATGGATGGATTTCATAATCTTTAATTCATAGGGCAGAGGATCTGCAGTAGTTATTTAGGGTCACTTTACCAGTTCAGTCTAAATCTCTACTGGGTGTTGTGGCACACACCTTTAATCTCAGTACTCAGAGGCAGAGATCCGAGTTTGCCATCAGTTCCATTAACGTAGAAAACTCCAAGTCAGCCAGTGGGGAAGGTATAGCACACTTCATGATGACTCCCAGCTGTGTGAGGTTGCTTACCTACATCCTGGCAGGTCAGGCTTGAATGGGGTGGGAGGCAGGGAACAAACCTCTCTTGCTTTAGTGAAAACCCACTTCCTAACTTCCTTAAGCAGTATCACCAGCTGGAGACAATGTGTTCAAACACAGCAGCGTGTTAAGGACATTTCACATCCAAATGTAATATTCTGTTCCATGAGTCTCACACACTCATGGCCTTCTCAAAATGCAAACTGCATTTGGTTAAAAGTTTCCTTTAAAAATATCTAGACATCTAACATTTTCCAAAGGTCTGAAGCTTCTTCTCTGACTTAAGGCAGTCGAGCTGTGAGATCATGTAAAATCAAAGAGCAGGTTATATCCATGAATGATGCAATGGAGGAATGGGACAAAGGAAGGAAAGACCAACCAATTAAGATTTAAACTATTCAGAGTGAACATCAAACCTTAAAGCTCCATGTTCAACATCTGGGTCTCATGGTAGAATAATTTGGGTTCCAGCAGCCTTGGGTAGCTTCTTTCCCCCAGAACTACTGCCTACGGCACACATGACATTTGTCTGGGGCCACCACCACTCCATGCCTGCAATTTTCTTAGACAGATGTTCCATGTTCCTAGTATTTTCTTCAACATGTGGTCTCCATTGCCACTTACGCTTTTCTTTCATAGCCTTATGCACAGACTGCTCCAAGACTCTAGTTGGGGTTGAAACGTTTAGATAAAGATTTGTACACTTGTGTGAAAATTAGAATAATGTATGAGTGAGAGAGTGTGTGAATAGGAATTCGAACCACATGCTGTGTGTGTGTGTGTGTGTGTGTGTGTGTGTGTGTGTGTGTGTGTGTGTGTG
>NC_022017.1:41157126-41168913 GCF_000317375.1 Microtus ochrogaster | reverse complement strand
CTATTACAAATAATGCTGCTATGAACATAGTTGAACAAATGCCCTTGTCATATGATTGGGCATCTCTTGGGTATATTCCCAAGAGTGGTATTGCTGGGTCCAGGGGTACAAGAGGTTTTGTATGGGTAATATAGGAGGTAAGGTTAGAGGGCTTTGAGAATTTATGTGTTAAGATGTGGGGTCGTGCTTATAGATACAGGAGCTCAGTCAGGCCCATATGTGGAAGAAAGAAAAAATAAATAAGATAATATGGGGTGGAACTTAGCAAAGCTATGAAGCTATTTGTAGTGTATAGATCATATACCTAGCTCAATATGGGTTCCTCAGAAAAACAGAAGGGGAAAGAGCATATGGATGGATGGAGGAATGGAAGGAAAAAGGAAAGAGGGAGAGAACATCAGTTGATAACATTCAGAACATGTGTGGGTCTGTTACATGTACAGAGCACGCACATGTGAAATTTTCTGCCTGTACAATGTGGAAACTTTTGCACTTTTATTGGCTGATAGTACTTGGCAATCAAAAATTTGAAAGTCTAGAAATTGTTTCTTGGGTAGCTTATGTAGTATTTCCCTCCACCTGTTAGACTCTGATGAAGGGGAGTTAATATCATGGGGACAATGGGTCCATTTTTGGATCACTGCTTTCATGATTACTGAGGTATAAAAATTCTATATCTTATCCATTGAACTCTACTACTTTCCCATTTTCTTCTCCATTTCTTATCATTTCCCTTCTATCATAATTGTTTCTCTTTATTTCGTTCCTTCTTCTGATAAGATAGGTAATGCAGGAATGTCCTCTGTCAGCATACCCGTTCCTGGGATACACTGAACTGAAAAATAAATATCACCCTACGGCTTTCCAGATGTATCCTCTCCACTGTTTCTTTCCAAAGAGAATTCCTGATTGCATGGAGCCCATTTTAGTAGAATAAAGTCAGTCTAGCGATAAGATGGACATAATACTTGATGTCTGGTTCTCCACCCTTATCATTCAGGCCCAGTGACATATCAGCCTAATTTACAATAATCTGCCTGCATACTTTGGGAGACTGTCGTGTTGTTAGAGCTCTCCTTGCCCAGTAAATGATGGGGGTTGACATCTACAAAGAAGACAACAGCCAGTGACTTCCACGTGTGGACTGTAGGCATTCCACCCTCTCCATCCCTCAACTAGAACAGTCTCAAGGCATGTTTCGTGCACTGAGAAGCTCTGACTGTCAACTGTGGTAACCAAATAAGCAATATATATTCTATTATCTATTTCTTCCAGATGGATCAGTTTGCCATTGTTCTTCCAAGATTTCTTCCAAGATAAGCTACATGCTCTAGGTCCTCCTCTGAAGACTTTTTTTTTTTTTTTGTGAGCATTTTCCTTCGAAAATGGGGCTGATTGGGATGGTATTAATGAATCTCTTTAGATTCCTGTGATACACACATGTCATAGGAATGGTTCTAAAGGATCTGGCCATTCTAATAAGGTAACAAAACAGAGTTGTGAAATCACAGTTCTATGTGTAGCAATAAAGACAGTCCATCAGTTTTTGGAATACCTCACTTAGAATACAGAGCGATGCAGAGAAGCAACTGGTTGACTCGTTGGGACTTCAAAGAGGGACTCAGCAAACATTTTAAATTCAGAGCCAGGTGGGAAATAGTTCAGATTTTAATGGGCCAGGTAGTCTGTTATAACTACTCAATTCTGCTACTGTCGTGTGAAACCAACCATCAACAATGTGCAAAGTACGATTCTGATTGTGTTGCAGTAAGATTTATTGACACAGAGTGACGAATTTGGCCTGGCCCTGTGGTGTTCACCATTCCTGTTAGCTCTGAGTTACCTTCATCTCCTTAAGCAAGCTTTGACTTTATGTTTATTTTCACACCCTTCCCCCCTTGCCTTATCCTTTCCCTCTTCTTCCTCTTTCCCATCCATCTGGTGTTTCCTGCTTGTACTTAGGGACATATTTTGTGTTTCTTTCTTTGCAGATCCTGTCTAAATGTTCCCATGGGCTGCCATCCACACTCTATTCCTATTGTTTTCTCTTCTGCCTTCGTGTTTATTACATCTTATTATTCTTATATTTGCATATTGTTTGGAGAGGAGCCTCTGAGTCTTATCAAAGTAGCATCAATGCAGAAAAATTGTAAAGTGGACGTTAATTGGCCTCATAATTGAATTTTAAGTAGGAGCCTGGAGCGCTTTTATTTTTCCAAAATCTGTTAACAACTGTGCTGTGCTGCATCTGCTTTCTGGAAGGGCATGGTGACATATGTGCTGGTGTTTCAGGGAATGTTTAGGTTCATACCTCTTGTGGCCCCTTTAACTCTCATTACTGTCTTGGAATTTGCAATAAGTTAATAGCTACCTCCTTAGTGACCTTATCGTAAGATATAACTTCTTGGTCTCGTCAAGTACTAAGACTTAGTCCTGTCCAATTATAATTCCTGGCCTCCTATTTGCCTCTGTTCTTAGCTGGTGAGCCTCTGACTGGAGTTCCACATGCGCCTCCTGATGTCCAGTTCATGTTTTCCTTGTTTCAAGCATGAGAAAAGAAGAGATAGAAAAAGGAATGCAACCTAAAAGACTATTCATTATTGTTTCCAATGGCATATTTTATTTATTGTTACTATTATTTTGCCATGAAACCTGTGTGTCCAGGATGTAAGGATTAACCTTCTCATAAGGTATATTTGGTTATATTTTGGGGTCACCTTTTCTGAGAGGATCCTGATCGGGGTTTGGCCTCTTACCCTTCAGCTACCATGAGGGGAGCTTTGTCAACTCCAACCTCTTGTTTCCAGCACCCTCAAGATGAGCCTGTGCCTTCTTGGGGAAATAATGGAAAGGTAGTTCAAGTCCATACCCTGCACTGCAATACAATGAAATACAACACAGCACAGCAACATTACATGGTTAGCTGATATGCTACTCTGTCAGCTTTACTCACAAAATATCATTCCCTACTGCTCAACAAGGGCAGAGTCTTGTCCTGACTTTAATTTTCTCTTTCCTAGATCTGCTTTCTCAATATTCTGACAATCATAGTTTCTGTCAAATCCATGGTGCAGACGGTTACTAATTCCTAATTAGTAGTGGAGAATGGTTTTCTGGTGGAGCACTCTGTTTTGTGTAACTTTTGCTCACAGGAAGGAGGTTAGTGGTTCTTAGTTCTCTGATTTCCTTCACTTTCAGGGTACTAACAAAAATACAACTTTTCTTTAAACTCTCTTCTTCCAAGAGATAAATTCCAGTTCTTGCATATAGCTTCTAACATCTTTTAATGTTGTGGTTGTTTTGTTTTTCAGGACTGGATTTTTCTGTGTAGCCTTGACTCTTCTGGAACTCTCTCTGTAGAACAGGATGGCCTACAACTCACAGAGGACCACCTGTTTCTGCATCTCGGGTGCTGGGGTTAATGGTGTAAGCCACAACACATGGCTTAGCCTTTGATATTTTAACAAGAGTAAAATGATGGTGACATGGGAGGGTGGCTGTTGTCTTCTATGGTTGTAATGAGTATGGGAGAACATAGCATTTTTTGCATCACTCTTAGTTACAAATCAAAAATAGATGAGTCAGCATTGGTCTAGTCTAATGTAAAATATGCTCATCATCTTTTTTGTTGACTTTGAAATTCATTGTTTTACCTATAGGATAGAAAGAACTATCTTTTCTTTTTTAAAAGTATTTTTATTGAGCAATATATTTTTCTTTGCTCCCTTTCTTTCTCTCCCCTCCCCTTCTACCTTCTTCTATGCTCCCAGTTTACTCAGGAGATCTTGTCTTTTTTCTTCTTCCCATGTAGAAGATCCGTGTATGTCTCTCTTAGGGTTCTTTTTGTTGTCTAGGTTCTCTGGAATTGTGAATTATAGGCTGGGTTTTCTTTTCTTTGTGTCTAAAAGCTACTTATGAGTGAGTATATATGATATTTGTCTTTCTGGGTCTGGGCTACCTCCCTCAATATGATGTTTTCTAGATCCATTCATTTGCTTGCAAATTTCAAGATGTCTTTTTTTCTACTGCGTAGTACTCCATTGTAAAATATACCACATATTCCTTATCCATTCTTCAGTTGAGGGGCATTTAGGTTGTTTTCATGTTCTGGCTATGACAAACAATGTTGCTATGAACATAGTTGAGCACATGTCCTTATGGTACAATTGAGCATCCTTTGGGTATATACCCAAAAGTGGTATTGCTGGGTCTTGAGGTAGGTTATTTCTTATTTTTCTGAGAACTATCTTTTCTGTTGCCTAATGGATTTGGACCTTGGGATAGATTTATGATCAGTCTTGATTAAATTATATAACTATCATTCCAGGGATAGAAACTGCTTGTCCAGCTAGATCACAGCTATATGTTTATTTCTGTGCTGGGAGCAAAGATGAGATTACTATGATTAAACTCCCCCCAACCTTAAAAGGAAAAATGTTTTTTAAAATGAATAGGTAGCAATATTGCAAATTGGGAAAAGTAGAAGAGACAGTGGGCTGAAGTAGAAGATAGGAGGAGAGAAAACTCACTCTAGCCAGAATCTTGCTACGATATCAACAGATTACATATTCTTAAGTGAACCAATAGAGACAAGAAAAGTTACCCATTTGAGCATGACTATTTTTTTTTACACATAGAATCATAAACAAAAGGCTGGCTATTGACTTGGCATGATTTGTTACTTAACAATAGCTAACTGATATACATGCCAAGAAATAGTAACCTTTTAGTTACTGTATAGATATGCTGATAAAAATTGATCAATATATAACTTATTTTTGCCATCACGAGCACAAGTGTGAACATACATGCATACACAGTATGTCATATGGGCCATATGTTGTTACATTTAGATCTTCTGGCACAGGCTAGATGGTATGTAGATGGTGGGTGTAATTTGATGAAAACTTGACAGTGAAGAGTCTGAAGTACCACAACATTCAAAGAATATTTGTTCATGGGCTGTAAAAAAACGCGTGATCAGAAGAGTAAATCCTACTGAAAGAATCTCATGGTGCTGAAGGGTGATCAAGTTGACATTACTCAGGTAGACTCAAGGAGATATGGGTGACTTTCGATCCTGTTCAGTGCCTTGGTCACAGCACTGCAAGACTCTCAACAGAAGACTAAAGCTATAACCAGACTCCTGACCCATGGAAACCATGAAATAAAAAGCATGTTTTATTTTAAGATGTTAATTCTGGGCAATTTATTATCCATCAATAAAACATGAGTATGTGGAAATGAAAGCCAGTTCAGGGTCAGCTATTACTATATCTGAATTAAACTGTAAAGTCCGTGGGGGGAAAATGCTATTCCTGTCAAGCACAGAGGTTAACTTCTTGAGTCCCGTGAACAAATAGAGCTACTTACTAGCTCCATGGCTTTGTGTGATATACATCAGTTTACTAATATTTAAATAGGAATGATGATATCTTGAGTATTAGAAGCATTAAATGTGGTGGATCAAGAAATGCTTAGTCTAGCACAGTTCAGCTAATAAGCACTTGGCAAGCATTAGTAATAAATCAAGTGAAATCTGTTGTATTTACCACACATACTTATAGGGCATATCTATGTAAATACTCAACTCATTTGTATACAAAGCAAGGTTTGAGTAACTGAGTGAGTGACTTCCCAAATAGTAGAGAAATTGGATAGATATTGAATTGTTACTCAGGAGACTCAAAACACATTTATTTAGAAAGTCACAGCTTTTAAAGTCTAATCCTGCCATTGCTTGTGGGATAAACAGCCAGGTGAATGCAGAGTTACACAACACCCTTGTTACTGTACAACAGCTGAGAAAATACAGGACTCTGTGCTCAGATGTAGTGTCCAGTGACTCCCATAAGGACTACCACCAGCCAGAGAAACTTCGTATTGCAACAGAGACTCAGACCTGGTTAAAATCCTGATTTTTTTGTTTGTTTTTCTGTTTTATTTTTTTTTTCAGATTTTCTTTATTATTATTATTATCATTAAAAATTTCTGCCTCCTCCCCGCCTCCGCCTCCCATTTCTCTCCCCCTCTCCCACTCCTCTCCCCCTCCCTCTCCAGCCCAAAGAGTAGTCAGGGTTCCCTGCCCCCTCCATCCAGGTCTAGGAAGGTGAGCACCCAAACAGCCTAGGCTCCCACCTGATTTTAAGAAAGTGTTGGGAATAAACTGCAGTGGAGTCATTTGTATAAGTGCGTTATCTGTATAAGCCCTTTCATACAAGTTATGGAGGAAGAGGCGGAAAGAGTGGAAGTTAGCAGATGGGGAGACATGCTGCAAAAAGATATCTTCATGTCTTTACATGGTATCACATTCAGGAACTCATTGCGCTTGTGTTTCCCCTGCACAAGAGCTACCCAAGACTGGGCTGATCAATATTTCAGCATGGTACAGGAGATGATTAATGAGACCCCAACTCATTATCAAAAGACTATTGATAGTTGTGGCTAAGCTGTTCAGTTGGTATAGTCATGGATGAGTAGTTCATGGCCCCGTAAAACCTTTCCACCCATGCTAATGCATGCAACCTCAACCAAACATGCTGATTCACACACAAAGAAAAGAAGGAAAGTTGTACATGGACTTGGGAAGAAAGTATTCAGGGAGAGAAAAGTATTGAGGGAAGAGAGCCAAAGATTAACTGAGCGTGAAAATGAATGTAATTTCTTATAGACATGTATGCGATGGACAAAGAATAAAAAAATAAAACTGAGAACAGTATTACATGAGGGAATGGAGGTAAGAGTATTTTGAGGACTTTGTGAAGCTGTCTTGTAGTAGGTCCCTCCCTCTATCTGGGATTCTTTTCCCTCAGTGATGAAATTCAGGGCCTGGTCTGAATCAATCCAAACTGCAAGCAGTGAGACACTTGAGCATTCTTTGAGGAGGACTCAGAATACTTTGGCAAGTCCTACTGAACTCTTTCTAAAACTTTTGGTCAAAGACATTAGACCCACTGAATTATTTTACAATATAGACTTCCTGATGAAATTTCTTTTACAGTTTATTGTTATAGGAGGCAGCTTGTTTGTTCGCTGCTGCTCAACCCCAACATAACCACACAGAAACTGTATTAATTAAATCACTCTTTGGCCTATTAGCTCTAGCTTCTTATTGGCTAGCTCTTACATCTTAATTTAACTCATTTTAATTAATCTGTGTATTACCACATGACTGTGACTTACTAGCAAGGTTACATCTTAAGTCTGTCTCTGCCCGGGCTACATGGCTTCTCCCAGCATTCAGTTTGGTTTTCCCACCAAGACAGCTTTTTTTTTTTTAATTAACCAGTGGTATTCAAAGCATATAGAAGGAAATCCCACATCAGCTTACGATAAAAAATTACCCGTGTTTGGTAGATTGATTGGTGTCTACATTCTCACAGTTTGAGACCCTCTCCTATCACCCACATATGAAACAGGGGGATACCAAGTGGTATTGAAGACCGAAGCAAATACACTTAGCATGAAGGTCAAAGGATGAGGGACCAGAGGAGGCAGATTTGAGGCTTAGTCCTGAGTATCCACATTGCCATTGTCGACTCCTTAACTTTTTGGTTTAGTTTCCCCAGTGTTGAAGACATTTCTGTAATGTCTCAGTTTGCCCATGGTCTTGGTTTTTCCAACCATTTAATATCAGCCACTCTCTCATGTATATTCTAGGTGTCCTGGAATGGGTAATCATGAAGATGACTCATAATTCCTTGCACCTAGTCACTTTTGGAAATAGAGAATTTCCAGGAGCACTGCTCCTTTGGTTAGGTATGTTATTAAATACGAACACACAGTGGTCTTCATGGTACAAGTTGGGATTTAAGAGCACTTAGAGAGATGTTTAGAAGCAGGACACATATATGTGTGTGTGTGTGTGTGTGTGTGTGTGTGTGTGTCTGTGTGTCTGTGTGTATATGTGTCTATGTGTACGTGTATGTGTGTGTGTGTGTGTGTGTAAGTATGTATGTATGTATACATTCCCGGATGTTGCTTTGCTGACTTATGAATTGCATCAAAGAGGATTCTGATTGTGCTGCCTGGTGAAAAAGAGGAACAGCTAAACTCTCCTGAGCATCAGAGACAGAGTTGAATAGTTCATGTTTCTCCTGCTATCCAGCTGGTTTGTTTTTTAACATTTAGCCTTTCTTCTCTCCATGACATTTACCTCTTTGATTAAATAAGAGTCAGAAATATTTTCAAGGCTTTGGCTGAGGTATTGCCTGACCCTTGGTTTTACATTTAGGAGTTGAACACAAGTGTTGTGTCTTCTTGCTGATTTAAATTAGAGCAAGGTGTGTTTTTGAGATGGTAAGCTAGAGGCTTATATGATGAAATGTGACTATCCCCAAGGAAGGAAGCTGGAAATCTTGGCTTGACTTTTCCTTGTTGTCTAGTGGATGGAGAAGTGAAGGACTATACACAATCAATCTTGATTGATAATTGATTATTAATCACTCATCAAATGCCTTCCACATGGTACTAACCCACTGTGACTTCTTAATCCTCTGAACATTCTTATGTGTTAGGCAACAGCATTGTCCCTGCTTTATTTAAATGAGCTACAGGTATCTGAAGTAGTGTCAGATTTTGGTTATGATGTAAAGAATTCAGTGAAGATTACATATGCTGACAGAGGCTGATATTTGTAGGATATTTAGGAACTGATGCATTGAAAGAAGAGCACATTCAAGTGATTTATGTGGCAATACTTTTTGATCATGAAGGGTAGATAGGTTGAAGACAGAAGAGAAACTTCAAGTGAAGTGGATGAGTGGCTGCATTGTGTAGACTTACAGGGGCATGGAAATAAGTACATTGATCAATAACACAATATTTAGGGAGGCAGCAATATTTTCTATAAATACCCCAAGATTCTAGCCATAGTTTATAATTTGGTCTTTTCTTGTCTTCTTTCTTTCTTCCTTTCTTTCTTTCTTTCTTTCTTTCTTTCTTTCTTTCTTTCTTTCTTTCTCTCTCTCTCTCTCTCTCTCTCTCTGTCTTTCTTTCTTAATTTTTTTTTTTTTTGGAATTAGTTCTAACATTTTTGTCTGCCCAAGTCAGAGAACAAATCTGTTCTCCCTTCCTTTGTGGGCTTAGAGCCTGAGTATCTATATTGCATTATTCCCAATCCTTTGCTTTCTGTCATGTAGCTGGATTTTTTTCTGATGAACCTTCTAGCATAGAGGTAGCCACTCCTTTTCTTGGTTACCAGTCCTTAGGTTCCTTACGGCTTCCTAATTCCAATAACTAGGTTGTTCTCATAGTGAACTCCTGCTGCCAACTTGGCACAGCTCAGTGTTATCCACGGGAGTCTCAATGTGGTGTTTGAATCAGATTGACCTGTGGGCATGCTTATGGGGTGGGTATTTTTTTGATTGATGATTAATAAAGGAGAGCTCAACCCATTGTGGTGTGTGGTACAGGTACATCCCCAGGCAGATGGGCCTGGGCTATTTTATACAATGCTAGTGAGCAAGCTGGAAGAAGCTCATAATGAACACTCAAATTTTCCAGTGTCCCTAGCTTTCAAATCCTCCAGTGTCCCTACTTCAATAACAGCTTCCAGATTCCTGCTCAGTCCAAGGCCTGACTCCCCTAGGTGATGGACTGTAACCCGGAAGCTGAAATAAACTCTTTCCTCGCCAAGTTGTTTTGGGTCGGTGTTTTATCATAGCCACAGAAAGCAACCTAGAGCAGATGTTTATATAATTCTTATTTAAAACCGTTTGGAGAGTGGCATTTATTCCCTCCCATAACCTTGATTTATCCAGATATCAAATTTCCAGCAGTATTTCCTGAGAAAGTTTATGCAGCTTTTACATGTGTTAAATGGGGGTTTTTATGGTTTTCTCCATCATGGTCATTGTGACGGCACACAAATAATATTGGTCCTCCTTTTATCTTCCTCTTTCCAGGTGCTTATAAAAAGACCACAGCCAACATAATGACTTAAAGACATCAAGGATAAACAGGTATTTTGTACCTCAGCTTATAGAAAGGTATTGCTTTTGTATGTGTATTTATTTTATTTTATTTTTTCATTTTATATAATTTTTTGAATTTATTTATTTATTAAAGATTTCTGTCTCTTCCCTGCCACCGCCTCCCATTTCCCTTCCCCTCCCCCAATCAAGTCCCCTTGGGTCTGAAAAAGCCTGAGATAAAACCGGACTTGCTGAACATAGCAGACAACGAGGACTACTGAGAACTCAAGAACAATAGCAATGGGTTTTTGATCCTACTGCACGTACTGGCTTTGTGGGAGCCTCGGCAGTTTGGATGCAAACCTTACTAGACCTGGATGGAGGTGGGTGGTCCTTGGACTTCCCATAGGGCAGGAAACCCTGATATTTTATTTTTTTAAATCAATTATTTAATGCTGACTTTGACCCTTTCTCTTGTCCTTCTCAAACAATGCATTTCCTGTGAACCATTTTCCTTTCCGGTTGAGCACTTACCTTTTTCACCCTGACACAGAGATTACGTGGGAGGGGGACCCAGGGGGACTAAATATCTGCTGTTCCATTCATAGTGATGGTTTAACCACGTGTCTGTCTTTTGTAACACTAGCCTGCTTACTATAACTTCCACCCCAAACTCTGTGTCTCCATAAATAACCCCTGACAGTTTCATTACAGCCTGGGGTACCCTGGCTAATACTGGTAGCTAACTTAACTCCAATCAATCTTTCTAATGTCTTGCATGGTTTGGTTTCATTAGGAGTCAAGGCCGTCACTCACCTGGTGCCTGTGCTACCAACACGTTGATTTGTGGCTCTTGGCTGTGGGAATGAATATGCATTCCAGAAGACCCGAGGTTTCCCTGGGAAGATGGTCCTGCTCAGCGTGCACACTTTATTGCTTTGCACGAGAATATATGCAGAATATATGTTACATTTCATTAGAGGGTCATTAGAGGATAAAATCCATGGAGAGTGTGCAAATTGTAGGACAAGGAGCTATTTATTAGTTTGGGGAGAGTGTGAAATATACTGTTGGTGGAATAATCGCTGAGTTATCAAACACGCCTTACTTCTAGTGTCTCCGATTAAATCATGGTCCCCGTGAGACCATTAGGCTCCCTCCATATCTTTCTCTCCCCCACCCACTCTGATTTTCAGAATTATTATTATTATTATTATTATTATTATTATTATTATTATTATTATTATTATCTCTGATTACTGCTTCAGTATGTGGTCAGGAATTGGCCAGTTTGAATAATAATGGAAACTGCTCTAGATTTGCTTAACACCCCCCCCCACGGAACCATTGCCTGTGGTCATTTTCTGGTGGGTGGGATCTGCAGTAGATACACAGGTGCTGAGAGCGAGAGGAGACAAGAAGAATATTTCTCTGCAAAGGACCAGGAACCACTGGATCTTGCTCAGCATCACGACCTGCAACGTGGTCACCTAGCCCCACCTCCGTCCTCCAATGCCATTTCCTCATTAAAACGTGGTGGCAAAAATTGGTAGGTAAGTAGAAAGTTCCAGCAAGCGGTTTCCCAGAACTCGCCCTGCACATCCTGATCTTTCATACTCTCTCTGGAAGGATCTCGGTGGCCAAACTTTTACAGTTGACTTGTTCTTGTGTAATTCTCAAAGCAAATTAGGCACCAAGAGCTCTTTGTCACATCTCAACCATGTATATATCTGTAACTATCTATCTAACCTCTCTCTCTCTCTCTCTCTCTCTCTCTCTCTCTCTCTCTCTCTCTCTCTGTATATATATATATATGTGCGTGTGTGTGTATACACACATATATACATACACATATATGTGTATGTATATATAT
>NC_022017.1:41147786-41157026 GCF_000317375.1 Microtus ochrogaster | reverse complement strand
TACATATATATATATGTATATTATATTATCATCCCTAAACTTTTGTAGGATTTTTGTCACAAAAGTCACAGTTGGTACCACTAAGCTGTTTATGTTTTTTAGGTGTCTTTTTGGCTTTGCTTGTACCATCTGTGTGTCTACAGTCAACATCAGTAAGTGGGCTGATAAGGAGTTCCCAAAGCTCCATGCATAACCAAGTTAGAGTGGAACTTATCTTCCCAGCTTTGTCCTTCTACCCACGTTTTCCTTCAGAATTTCAGCAGTAAACTTCTTACAAACCACTTCTACTTTTCCTCACATCCCCAGTGCCTGGGGGAACATGGCTGGCTTCATTGTTACTTCTTGCTTGTTCCTCTTCTCTGTCCACCTCACGTGAACTTTTATGTGTATTCCTTTTTGTTGTATGGCATAAATGAATAATAAACAATAGATCTGGTTGAAGTCAGTAAACTTTCTGGTCTCTCTGCGTTCTGAATCCATAATCTGTGGCCCTATGTGCGTGCTTTATGTATCTAAGCACCTAGGATGTGTGTATGCATACATGTATGTTGTATATATCTAAGTACTTAGGGATGATAGCTGAGAAATAAAACCACAGTCTCACATGAGGATGTATTCACTGAAAAAATATTCAGCACTGTGGTTCTAAATGTAGGAAATAAAAGGAAGCCCTCTGTTAAATATTTTCAATTTATAGAAGGCTTGGCAAAACTTGGAGAAGTTCCTAAGAAAATGCCCCTTCCTATTTTCTATAACAAATCACAAGGTATAAACATGAAAGCAAACAGAGTAAAAATAATTCTCTGCTCTTCTTCAGGGGAGGGGATTCCTCACGAGGGATCAACATTATAAGGGGGATTATAAGAAATTTGACTTTTTTTTTTGGCTGGGACCTTCTTGGCTCTAGGGTAGCCTTCTATCATAGTTATTTGTAAATGCTGTTATCTTCCTTCAACAAAGCCAGTTCTGGAGACTGGAAAAGCAGAGGGTGATAACAATGGGGACTGATCCTTTTTTCCAATGTGTAGCTTCAGGGCGTGAGAAGGTTTTTATCACATTCTTGGAGGTGTGTAAAATGTCAAAAGCATGTTTTCTTGCTCTTGAAACGGGAGTTCTGTCTGGTAAATCTTACTGCGGACTTGAGTTTCTGCCCAAGAGCAAAAGAATGTGGAAGGGTTAGATGAGGGTACCAGGCCACCATCAGGATGCTTTATTCCTGCTGTTCTTGTTATCTGCCTTGCAATAGAACGGTTCTTGGGTCAAAGGAATCACTTCTCAATATTGCATTTGGCAATTAGACACAACACCAGCAGTCCAAGCAACAAAAGAAAAGGCTAGCAAATCAGACGTTGTAAGATTTAAAGCTTCAATATTTTAAAAGAAAGACAACAATTTGGGTGAAAATACAGACCATGAAGTGCAAGGAAATATTTGTGAATCCTGTAGACGATAAAAGCTTAATATGTGCATTATCTGAAGAACTCCAACCAAACAAAAGGAAGCCAAGTATCCAATTTAAAACCTTGGGAAGGACTTGGACAGATCGATCACCAAAGAAATAGACAGATGTTGGGGAGGCACAGGATGCATGCTAACATCATCAGCCTAAGAGAGTATAGACCAAATATCACTTCATACCCAGTAGTTTGACTGTTGTCAAAAGATAGAAGATAAAATGCTTGGCATAGGCTGGGTATGGTGGCATACACCCATAATCCCAGCACTTGGGAGGCAGAGTCAGGTGGTTTTCTGTGATTTTTGAGGTGAGTCTATTCTACAATGAGCATTCCAGGACAGCTGAGACTCTGTTAAAAAGAGAAACCCTGTCCTGAAAAATCAAAAATAAAATAAAATAAAGATTGCCCTCTGACCTCTACCTGTGTGCCATGGAATACATGCACACATGCATGTATGCATATGAACACACATAAAAATTGATAAATAAAAAATTTAAAGTATTTTGGCATAAATATAGAGAAACCAAATCCTTATGCATTGCCATCAAGAATTCAGATAATATAAATTATGGCAAATAGTTGGTGGTTCTTCAGATAAGAATTAAGATATATAAACTATGTCAAATAGTTGGTGGTTCTTCAGATATAACTACATCATAATAATTATTGCTATATAATCATAGAATAATTACTATATCATACAATAACTTTCAACTTGAGTATTTAGTCTAGCGAAATATACCTGGATGTGTTCAAGCAGATATTTGGATATCCATGTCCATAGCAGCATTATCTGTTTCAGCTTACAGAGGGAAGCAGGTCAAGTATTTATTGATGGATAGACAGGCAAACAAAAATGTGGTACTTATACCAAATGGACTTTATTCAGCCTTAAAATGGAACAAGGTACTGACATGTACAGCATGGTTGGCTATAGAGTAAAGAGGAAGTAAGAACTGTCTGGGTGAAGCTAGACTATGAGACACTCAGTATACTTTTGCATGGCATCTTTAACCCCCACCCTTGCCTTGAGGCTGCCAAGGTAGCCTCAATGAATATGTACATGTGGAGCAGGCTTGAGACCAAACTCAGCAAGTAGCCACAACCAGCACCCACAGCTCCAGAAAGAACAACCTAGGTGAACCCTACTTAGATCATGTGATTTTCACAAACACACCGTTGACTGACTGGGCTTCATGATTATGGCTGAAAACACAATATGGGGGTTGTTGTTATGAAGCAGTATTATGAAGTGGGAGCTTAGAGGGGAATGGTGAAACCCAGGAAGGCACTTCTTGAAGGACTGTTGCTGTAAGACCAGGGGTTATGCTAAGGACCAACTAACTGTGCTCCAGTGGAGGTTTCTCTCTGACTCTGCCCTTCTTTCTCCCAGCATACACCCTAGCTTTCCCTGCCTAGTTCTGTTCTTCCCTGATATAGGCTCAAAGCAGTTCTTTATTCATTAACCAATAGAAGCAACACATAGACAGAAGGACTTCCCACATCACCTATGAATCCCCATTTGCTGTTCTTGGGAATGCAATGTTGACCTCTCCAGTCTCCAGGGAGGTGACTGAGTCAGTGCTAATTGCTCTTAGTTCTTCATTGCCATATCAGTTTTTCCTATGCAGGCATATTTCCCGGGAATGCCTCTGCTCCTCATTTGACCATTTCTATTATTCATCTGATGATCAGCAAATAGTATTCATTGTGACATCACAGGGCTCTTAATACCCTCATTCCTGTATTGGCAAAGTTTGTCTTGTCAGCAAGAACCCTGGGCTTGGTGTTCAATTCCAATATACATTCTAGGTCAGCTTATTTTAAATCAGTTACTTTTAATTTAAATCACTTGTTTTATATCTTTGATAACTAACACACACACACGCTTAACACACACACAATACACACAACACACACACACACACACACACACACACACCTGAACCTAGTTCTCTCAGGTGTAATGCTGTTTCCACATTTTTTCTTTGTCTCTTTTATCTTTACTTTTTGCTATTCCAGTCTAATAATTTATTCTGTTTCTAGTTTTTAATGCTGGTCAAAATAATTTTAATTGACTTTAACCCAGAAAATGAAAAATAATGTGTAACTTCAAAACAAAGTTAAATTTTGTATCTGCATGTAGTAATCTTAAAAGAGGGCTGTATAATCAAATTTTATGAAAATCTGCCACATTATAGTACACAGAAGTATCTATTATTTGTTTAAATTGAGTTGAGTATTGGTTGTGTGTATGGATCATTTAAATAACACTTCATAGGCAGAAAACTCAACTCTAAAGAGTTTCCAAGCCCTCTTTTGGCACGCTGCTGCATCCAGGTAGAATGTGAGGACATTTCAGATGTTCTGTACACTACTTTGCTATGATATGGGCATTCCTGCCTCTAAGATGACCAGGTGCTCTGAAACAAAAATGAGACACATTTGGGGTAAGAAGAACATAGTATGTGATATGAAGATTTTATTGTCCTTAAAATAAGAATGTGAGACACCCTCAGTTTTTTTTCTATGGGGTCTAGACTCATAAGACTCACTTAAAAGACAGATCTAAAGAATGTATGTTACTTCCCCCACCCCTAACCCAGAATCAGTCTCCAATTGCTAACCATGTGCATATGAAAATTTAGTTTTCTCTAAGGGAGTTTCACTTGGAGAACAAACTTCACTGAAAGGTAGACTAAATGCCCTTGGTAGATGGCCAAAAGAAAGCAAACTCAAAGGCATCTTTGGAAATTCCTTGTCTCTTGATATGGTGCCAGGATTTTTCCTTTTATTTTCAATATCTTAGTTTTATTTTATATTACTTATATTCCTTTATTTTTCCCTTCTTCTTGCTCTACAGGTTTTTATGTATATATTAGGACTTCAAGTTTAGCGTTCTTATGGGAATCCTGAGTGTGCAAACGAGTATGTCTTTGTTTCTTGTGCCTTCTCTTAGCACTCTTTTCCTTCTGTTTGTTTGTTTCATCATATTCTTATTTGTTAGCCTTTGTGTGATTCTATTTTATTATTATCCCTTAGAAGCCTGTTTGTTTGCTAATGAGGGGCAGAAAAGGGGTACATCTAGATGGAAGGGAAGGGGAGAGAAACTGTGAGGAAGAGAGTGAGGGGGAAATGTAATCAGGATATATTATGAGAAAAGTCTATTTTTAATAATAGACGAAGAAGAAAGCTTGTCTTATTTAGTAAGGTTAGATATTAGGGTCAGAAACACCTGTTATTTTGTGACTCAGAACCATCAAATTAGAGTTCACAATCAGAACCATCCGAGATCATGGCTTACTTACTATATTCCCCTTTTTGTATCTACCTTGTCCTTTGCCTACAATATCTCCCTTCTCTCTCTGGCTTAAGCATCATTTCCTCTGATGTCACAGCCTGACTTGAGAGTTATGTCATTTATCAACTTCCTACAAACTGGTTATAAGAAACTAACCAACATCTAAAGAATGAGCATCCTTGAGCTCATATTTTTTTTTATACTGCCATGCAGAACATCTGCACATCTGTCATTTTGTCTCCCTAGTATTGACTTGCCTAGAGTCTGAAGAAGGCAGCAGGACTCCAGTCTGAGGATCTGATGCTCTTTCCGTGATGCAAATGATTATTTCATGTTTTCCCCTCTCACATCTGGATCTCTAGTAGAGTGACTAAGATGATGAAAATGGTAATTTTCATATATTCTTTTGGAATAAGCAAATGCCAAGTTACCTTAAATATTAAAAAGTGGTAAACATAATTATACAGTTTGATGAGTTTGCGGTTTAACCCCACAGCCTTTCTTATCACCATGGGATGTAAGTCTGAACTACACTGAAAGATTTAAAACGTGGATATGACTGAAAAAATACAGAAACTTAAAAGACAGTCCACAGAGTAGGAGAGCATCTGAATAACACAAATAGCACACACAGAAAACCAGCATCCAGGTTGCATACATTAATTCTGCAAAACAACAAAAGAGAGAACAGTTCAACAGAATAATTCTGCAAAGGGCATAAGTAAGAAATGTGAATGATGAATACACTTATGAAAAAAAACCACTTAGCCTCACCAATTCTTCAGAGAAATAAAGGTAAAACAATTCAAAGATGTTACTTTACACTGATTGGCAAAAGTAAAATCACATAACATTTTCAAGAGCTGGTGGTGATGTAGAGAAATCAGGCTCATGAATTTCATTAGGACAATGTGAGCTGATTAAAACAATTATTGGCATTATTTAGTAATGACTAAAGGCATGGTTTTATACCCCAGAAAGGCATACACATGTATTCCAGAAGAGGCAATGTATGACAAATAAAAAAAGGAGACAAACAATGGCAGCATTGTTTGTTATAACAAACTAAAATGGAATCTGAAATTTCAGATACAAGTTATTAAATGAAATTGTAAATAACTGATATAAAGCACCCAGTCTCCTGGTGCATGATCCTCACAGGAAGGGGAATGTTAAAGGCTGAGTACCAATCCTGAGAAAGGACACAGAGAAAATAGCAGCTATATAATCTCAAGCCAGACCTGAGTGCCCTAGAGAATGTCTCTTTCCTCTATGATAAGCAAGCATCTGATTGGCCAGTAGGCATTGTTGTGTGGAGGCCCAAAAATGTGAGCCTATTTCCACCTTGTCTGAAGGTCAGAGAGTTTGAAGTTGCTCAATTGTTAGCAACAATCATGGATAAACATTCTGAATCAGGATGTGTTTACTTGCTTCTTTTGACATTAAGATGGCTCATACAGGTACAGGTAGATCCACTCCTTCCTGAGAGATGGTCAGGATATGCAAGCATAGTTTTGTTCCTTCTTTTGTAATATAAGGTTACCTGGGAAGTGATTACCTTCAGGATACTTGGTCTAGAGTAGCATCCCTGCCTAAACAACAGAATGTTAATGATTTGATGCCTCAAAGTGTTAAAGAAATTAACTGTTCAGAGTTGTCCTTTGTATCATGTTAGTCTCTTGTTGTCTTCTTCCCCCTTTTGTGTTGGGGTATAAAAGTTAGGGAAAACTAAACACAGGCTATTTCAGTTCACTGAAACTCCCCCTGGTACTATTGTATGGTTCCTGTTTTATTATTATCACATCTTTATATTCTTTACTTATATTTCTAATCCCCATGCACCTACCTTGGCAAGTGGTATTTTTGTCGAGGCTGGTCCCCAACATAGTTGTTGTTTCAAAACCATGGTACTCTGCCACTTTTACCCACTATTTCCCAAGGCCTACACAGCTAATATGTGGATGTTAGGAGTCCAGTCTTACCACTGATACACACACACACACACACACACACACACACACACACACACACACAGTGCCAAGGCTTCCTAGGGTTAAATTTGCAAGTCAAAGTTTGATATCTATATACTTTACTTGCACTTTCAGAACTAACTCACCTAAGGTTATGTGTCTTTCTTGGGCATGATAGTTAATGACTAGTTAACCTGATGGCACTAGACCTTGTCACCTCACCCTAGTCAGATCTACCCTGTAGACAATCCTGATGCAGACCTCTCTGCCCAGGCCCAAGCCTCTGCTGCTACAAAAGAACCCAACTCAATGCATCAACAATAGTTAATGTGAGTGAGATAGGATGGAGGAAGAAGAGGAAAAGCAAGCAGTAGGACAGGAAGCATATGTTTAGAAAAATGAACTAATAATTCAGTGAAGAGTGAGTTATATCAGCGTGGATCAATTGCAGTGAAACTCACAATCAACATGCTAAGCACAAAGGAAAAAGAATATAGTGCATTTTATATACACACACACACACATACAGATGTTTAATAAAATTCATGCAAGAAAACAATAAAAGGCATCTGGATCTAAGGAATTAGTGGAATGAGCTAGGGAATGGGGTGTGTTGCACTTTGAATCATATCTGATATCTGATTATACTAAAACTGACATGTAGTGGTTTGAAAATGCTAATTCATGGAAATCGATTGCTATTACAATGTTTTCTGTTTTCCTTTCTGTTTGAAATATGTAAAGATGTGATATTTCTGTTGTAAATATGTAAATATGCACAGGAAGATATGGGTGATGCTCATAAGGCCTCATGTTTCAGCCAGTCCTAGACTCCCAGCACTGCTCATCTCTGCCTTTTTGGGAAATTAATTCTTCAGTCACCATTTGACTCCAATCAAACGGTGTAGTCGACTGGTACATTAATGAATTTAGGCCTGCTACACGTCATTTAAATAATTAATTCAATAACAAATGCCAAATATACACACTAAAAATGTTCAATGGAAGTTTTCATGAGAGCATTAAATTGTTTAGTAAATCCTGACACGCAAAGAAGAGGCCCTTCATGACAAGCACGATCTTGTCATTCTCTACTAAATTCTCATCTGCCTCCAGTTTTCCCTCTATTTTTTTTTAACCAGCCCTTTTTTCACCTTGTTCTTTTGTGTGGTGGTCACTCTTTCCCTTCAGTATAAGCAGCTTCTCTGTCTAGGAAATCCTCATTCCCTAGTCACATGCTTTCTAGGCCTTCCGCACCTTGCACTCCTAGACGAATCATTTCTCACTGATTGACAGTGTTGGAATCCATACAAGGACTAGGCCTAATTCGTTTCACCAACTTCAAACCTATTTCACAGAGTTTATGGTGAGAACCAACAAGGGTGTTTCCTCCTTTGTAAAGACAGCAGCATGCCCTCTTAATGGCTATTGAACAATGGGCCAGAGTGGCCTATGTTGGACATTACCACATTCCAATGTGGAAATACTAGCTGTGGGGTGACTTTGTGAGGCAGAAGATGGCATTACTCTTCATAATAGGTCACAGCAACCACAGTCCTAAGGGAATGTTCCACCACTCTGTTTGCATTGATCCTTAATCCTCAAGATGCTTCCAGGGACTTCAAGAGAAGTCACAGGCTGTGTCTGTGTATAAACCAGACTTTCCCCACTTGGGAAATCATTTCTCCAACAATGACAACATTTGCATATGATTACTTATTTAGAGTTTTAAAGGTGGGGTCTCTGTATGAGGCCCTGGCATTTCTAGAACTTACTGTATAGACCAGGCTGCCTTCTACCCTGTGATAATCTCATTTCCTCTGCATTCTAAATACTGGGATTATATACATGAGCCATCACCCCAGGTCCCAGAGTCCTTTAAAAGTTAGGATGAAAGAAAACTCGCTTAGGAAGCAGCTTCTATGTAAGCCACAGCTGTGTGCAATGTGTTTATGAATATGAGCTCATTAGTCAGAATGTTCTACAGTAAAATGACCGAGGCTCAGAAAACAGAGGAGGCCAGATTAGGATCTCAAGCCCACAGAACAGGGGTAACCCAGGCTGTCACTCAGGGTCTTGTGTTTTTTCCACTCCTTACAACTGGAGAGCTATCCTGTAAAATTCCACTCCAGACTCTTGGTTACAACTCCATGAAAATTGACCCTAGACTTTTATGATCCAAGGCAAAATGACAAATGGCAAGACAAGAATAACAAATCATCTCTAGTCATCTGCAGAACTACCAGCTGCTTCACTGACTTTCTGGAGGGGAATGGCAGGTGGAGGATAGAATAAAACCTAAGATCAGTAAGGATACCAGAGTAGAAAAGTCAGGGGCCACATGGAGAACACTGGGAGCACCTGAGACGCAGAAGTTCCTACTCAGTGAGAGGCGTTAACATTTCATGTTGAGTTTCCTTATCGGTCTAGACACCTTGACGTCGTGTAGAGACATTTTCAGGTTAGCAGCTTGGCAGTCTTTTCCTGGAGGAAAGGTATTTGGGGAATCCCA
>NC_022017.1:41144847-41147469 GCF_000317375.1 Microtus ochrogaster | reverse complement strand
TGTCCCCAAGGATAGAGTGTTTGGGTTACCCTCTGAGAAGCCCTGCTTTAAGATTTTATTTATAATCATGAGTCCAATGTGGGGCCTTGGACACATTCAAGAGCTCATAAGAAGTTCTCAAATCAGTGCACAAAATACTTAAGAAACTTATCCCATATCTGGGAAAAAAATCCCTTCTGTAACACCATGCCATCAGTGTGGCCATACCTAGGTAGAAAATCTCCTTTATCATGACATTTCTTTCACAAAACTTCATAAAAGTATTATTTTCAAATATTTATTTATGATCACCTCTGCATAATTTTCTAACTGGAGTGCAGCATTGAACAAGTAGCTATCGAATAAATAAATGAGTGGCAAGCAACCTGATCTCCTTACCGCAATGAAGTCAGTTTTCCCTCTGTGTTATCCTTGCCTGTAGCTTTGGTGCTGACCTTCATAGCTGGAAAGGATCTTAGGCAGTCTTTATTCTAAAACACTCCTGACTCAGATGAGAGTTGTGACTCAAATTATTTCAGTGACCCCTGAGGTCCTCAGGAAGCTGTGTAGCTATTCTTGTTTTTGCCCCCAACATATTACTGAAGCAGGAGCATTTTAAAAGCATTTTTGTATTGTTTCTGGGAGTTCTTTCAGAGTGCTGTGTCCTCTCTTTCCTGTGTCTTACTACCCACCTTGTCATTTTCTTCTAACAACCTCCTGCTTTTGCTCACCCACCTGCCCTCGCCTGCTTTAGTTTCGTTGTTATTATTGCTGTTTTTCCATAGTCACAGGTTTTAGTACAAATGTCATGCCCTTCAGGAATCTCCTATGCAGGATTACACTTGGACTATGCAAGAAAACCTACACTTCCCCATTCACAGAATCCTCGCCATTTTAATGCATAGAATTGGAAACGATCAACAAATATTCTAGAATTTAAAGTTCTGTGTAGATCCTTGCTGTACCAATCTTAACTCACCCTGGTTTTCCCAGTTCCTAGGCCATAACTTAAGGCTCAATAAATAGTCTGGCAAGGAATGTGCACTCAATCAGCAAATTTATATCTTTTCCTTCATAAGAATAAAATGCCCTGTTCCTGTTAGACTGATAAATATTCAAAAGTCTGGCTGCAGATAAAGGTAGGACTTGCCTGATATGGTAAATTTGTCTCTAAAGAAGTAAATTGAATTCCTTTTAAATGTGCTAAGAAGATTGCTATTTAAAGGGTTCATTTAATAGATCTTCTCATGAAGCAAAGAGCATGATTATAAAAGTAAGCATTGCTTACCCCTCCAGCCTCTGAGGCTGCTGGAGGCAGCAGAGCCTCAGGGGTTGAGTTTGTCTGCTATTGGTGAAGGACAAGTGAGTAGCAGTTCTCACTGGGTATGGGGTGGGGGAGATTAAACACAAGGTGAAAAATGGTAACCTACTTTTGTGAAATGTGGAAGACAGATTCTGACTTCTGAATACAGCTTTTGGACATCACTCTTCTGAGACAACACATTATTTGCTTTGAGGAAATCTAGTAAAGTAGTCCCTGACAGTACTGTGTAAGAGACTGTCAGGATTAGAAAGGAATTCTAACCCGACCTCTTATGGTATGACTAGAGAGATTAAGGGCCAAGTGGTAAGTAACCTAGCCAAAGTGGAAACAAAATATTGATAAACTAGACTACGAAAAGACCTTAAGATTCAGAGCAGTGCTTTGTCTATTTGTGGATTGGTTTTCTTGTTTTGAAATTGACCAATACCAAAATTCAGATTCACTTATTACATACAGCATCCTAGATGACAATATAAAACATTCTATCAATATATCAATAATTCAGTCCAGGCATATATTTTGAAGTTAAGGAGTCTGAGGTATATATATCTTTTCAGTGACTTTAATTTATTCTATCCCTGGGTACCTCAGATTCCTTAACTTCAAAATAGAGAACCAAAGTACTACTGACCTTAGAGAGTGGGCATCCTTCTTTTGAAGGGATGCAGATGGAAAGCTTGGATGAGAGTTTGGGACTTAGAGACTCAGGAGCAATAATAATCATGATGATGACAGCAGTGAATAAGATTGGATTAGAATGCTCTTCTAATTCTGACATTCTTGTCACACCATAATTTTAGAGACAAGTTATCCATGCTAGATTTTCTCAAAGCAAAATAGCAAGTTGTTTCAGAAGAATGATGCCAAAGAGCTAGATTCCGAGGTCAGACTACGTCTTCCAAGATGATGGTGTTGTTGTTGATGGTGGTGGTCATCACTCTCTTTTGTTATTTTCTCCCATTCTTAGATAAAAGAAGTGTGTGTTTATTTTCTTTACTCTGAAAACAGATGCGAGTAAGTATTGTTTGATACATAACTCAAAATCTGGAAAACAACACTGAAATAACTCTCTAGAATGAGGTGGCTTTAACACTCAAATAGAATAGAGAAAAGTTTCACTTTTAAGCTTCTTAAAACTTAAATGGATGCTGATGTTCCCGATCTGATTGAGGTAATGTCTAGCTCCTGCATTAGAAAAACTACTGGAGAGATTTTTTTTTGGTCATTTCTCTCCAAGTTCTCCTCTCAGATCTCTCTTAATAAAATAAGCAAACCATGAGATGCCAAATTTGCAGCTGCAGCAGCAGCAGCAGCAGCAG
>NC_022017.1:41134876-41144671 GCF_000317375.1 Microtus ochrogaster | reverse complement strand
AAGCTGATTTCTGACTGTGTTTGACTCTCTATGCCAGCCTTGAATAATAGGACAAAGGACAGCAAGTTTCCAAATGAGTTAGTCCCTACATGCTGTGGAGGTTCAGGTGAGTATACTCTTAAGACTGCCATTTCTCACAGCAAAATTTAATTTCTGTCTTTATGAATTTTAAAAGATTTCTGTAGTTGCTTGTTTCCCTATAAAACATTATATCACATGGTATGGGCTGGGAGGAAATGTAGTATATCACAAGATCATATTTGATGTATTTCATCCTATTTCATATTTGATCTTGTCTGTGGTCATTTGGAAGAGTACCGGAATGCACTGAAATCATCTGTGATGGATGAGGTATAAATTTACTCTTGGTATCTGAAGAACAGGATGGAGCCATAGTTCACTCATTGACTCAGATGTTACCCAGACAACAGTGTGCCTGTCGTAGCTACTGTTCCGTTGCTGAGAAGAAACACCATAGGGAGGAGGCGGTAGGCAGGCCAGCATGGCGCTGACAGCCCACATTTTATCTGTAAATTGAAAGCAGAGAGAAAGGCAGGGAGAGAGGAGGGAGGCTGGGTCTCTCAAGGACTTGTGAAACTTCACAGCCCATCCCGTTACAAACCTCCTCCAAGGCCACAATTCGAATCCTTCCTAAAGAGTTCTACCAACTGCAGACCAAGCACTCAATATATGAGCCTATGAGGACATTCTCATCAAATCACCAGAGTGCCCCAGGATGATAAAGGCTTATTGATAGTCACATTGTCATTGCTCATCAGATTCAGTGCATGGCATTATCCCTGCTTGACACCGGGCACCTCGCAACATTTTCCAGTGTTGTCCTTCCCTCCTCACACTGCTTCTCAGATCAGAACTGGTTCCTCTGTTGACTTTCAATTGCTGTTGCTGATGCCACTTTGCTGTGGATTTGATTCCCCCAGAGTTTTATAATTGGCAAGAGAAATGGGACTGTGTGTTCCAGCTTGTCTACCCGTGGTTTGCAGCTCACTTAATATGAAGGGCTCTTGTGCAGACTTTGTCAAAGACTTTTCTAAACAATCCAAGGAAGCATCCAAGGGCACAGAAAACAGCCCCAGCGGGCATCATTTTAAAATCTCCATCTTCCCATTTCTATACTTTCCTTTCCCCCTCCTTTCTTTCCACTCTTTTTATAATTTTCAGAGGGGCACAAAAATATTTTCAGATATCTGTGTGACTCTAAGAAAAAGGTTGTGCAGGGTAAGGGTCCTGGGGCTGTGGTAAGTGGTCAACTTACACCATATGCAAGCTTTTAAGCAAAATGAGGGCCAATCCTCATGCAGAAAGGCAGACATTCTAAGAGAGAAGGCTCAAGGGCATGAAAGCAGAGGATTCCCATCACACATACACACCATGCAGCCCCCTGGTGCCCAAACTTATGCTAAGACCCCAGGAATTGAACAATAGGGAACTTCCAGACTTTTTCCCCATCCCTACCCCCTCTTCTCTCCTTCCCATGGGTGGGTTCAATAGGTCTGTTTTCCTTCCAGCACTTCTCTGAAGTCCACTCTTCTAACTCTTCTGTGGACCTTTTCTTTGATATAGCTATTCCCTTGACTGTCTTGCTCTATTTCCAGGAAAAAACCCACATTCGCTCCTTAAGAGTGTGTTCGCTAGTTAGAACTACAAAGGTTTGCTTGGCACTCTCAGGCTGGGCAAATCGTTCCTCTGTCTTGTCTCCTTTCTATTACAGTTCATCGAGCATCACAATTTTCTACAAATAGCCCCAGGCCACTTCACATGTTTTCATGATTCATGCTAATTGGGAGTTAGTTTCAGTGTTTTCATTGCACGCTCTTCACGTAGGGAAGAGACTGATGAACGTCTATCCATCTCCGAGGGTCAGATTTAAGCCCAGATTAAAGCACTTTGTCTTTGCCCCCAGGAAGCTCTTCTTGGAAGGGCTACTTTCATGGGTTCATGTCCAACACTGGATTAGCATAGCTCAAAGTGCCTGCTGGATGCAATGAACAAGTGCTCTGGTGAGGCATTAAGAAAACGAGACCTCGGGGTTATATTTTAGTAATCTTTACTTCATTTGGGAAATTATCTTTGTACATAGTCAGTAAAAATCAACATATGCAGTGAGAGGAAGTATACGAGAGATGGCACTATACGAGACAATACTGCATCACGACAATAACATCTGTGAAAACGTTTGCAAGAGAACAAAGCTCCATCATTGCTTCTCTTGAGCGCATCAGCCGAAGCAGATGTGCGCGGAGGTACGCACCACCTGCTTAATTTTTCTGGGATCTTTTCCTTTGGTCTTGTAAGACTGTGTGGCTGTAGTGCATTCCAGAGAGACTATCTTAGTAGGCTGATGAAGGTGGAAAAAATATATCGTAAGCCAAACCACATGAAATTTCTTCTGGTGGTGTATATAGACATTGAGCACATTCCTTTTTGGGACAAAGTTATAAGAATCATGAGGCCTATGTTTCCTCATTATAAACAGTATTTGATGTAATGGTGAGCCTATGCTGGTTTAGCATATTTCCTAGAACTGATAGTTCATACTAGAGATTGCTCCTTGTATTTTTTTAGATCTTGATAAATGTATAATGATATATACAATATAGTTTCATTTTCCTAAACACCCTGTGTATTTTATTAATTCCTTCATTCCTTTTCTTTAGTCCTTGCCAGTCATCGATCTTTCCATTAGCTCTGTGGGTTGCCTCTTCCAGAATTTCATATAGTTGAAATCATGTAGTGTGTTGCCCTAAATTGTTTTTTTTTCTAGTAACACTCATTAATGATTTTTCTATGTCTTTCTTTATTCAGATAGTTCATTTTTTTAAGGACTGGATAGTACTCTGAAAGGCTAGCTAAATCAGTTTACCCTCCTAATGATACATTCTTTAAGATTAGACAATCAGTCATGATAAGCTACTATGCTAGGTCAGTAACGGATAAGACCCTACCTTTTGACTACATGGGAAAACCTGGATCCAGTCACTTCATTTATTTTTCACTGACTCTATTTCATGAATAAACTGAAGTGTACAGGCTAGGTGTCACTAGTAACCAGGCAACCCAGTGAAACCTTCCATGGTCTATATGAGAATGTCAGGTTAAAAGGAGTCTGTACTGTCACTAGGGATTAGTCGTGGGAACAAATAGCTTTCTTTGGAGCTATGGCCAAGGAAGAAACATGAAAAGGAATATGGAAGATGGGCATTCTGTAGCTCAGTAAGCCTTCCTTCTAACCATTGTGCATTTAGGTCCACCTCATGCCAGAACCCAGAAAGAGAAGCTAAAAATAAACATAAACGACAATTTCATCCTGAAAGCATGCACCTGGAGTGGTGACTGTTGCGGAGGTATCAGGCTGGCAAGACAGTGGAGCCAGATCAAACAGGTTCTTCTCTCTCCCAAACCCATGCTGTTGCTGCCTCCTGCTGTGTGCACCCTCCGACCCCATCCCATGTGTTGGCTTTCTTCATTCCAACGTGTCCTATTGCAAGTGATGGTTCTGAAACTTAAGTCCAGTTGCCAGAGTCTCTCTCCTCACCTGCTCGCTGCATCAAAGCTGCAGCGGGTGGGCCCTGTCCCTTCGGGCACAGCTTTGGCTCACAAAGGGGAAAAGCTCTTCCCATCTCTGCCCCTTTGGAAAAGTCTCTTCTTCCTGGCAGCTGCTCCTCCTCCCTCCTCCTCCCCCCTCCCCACCTGTCTGGCCACACTGCAATTCACCTTCTGCTGTGGCTAAACCAGCACCCTCCCCCAAACAACCACCCCTCTCACCCTCTCCTTTAGGGCACCCCTGCCTCTGGGTATGTCCTCTATCTAGTTTAGAGGCCATGTTTATTTCTGTCTCTCCCTGCCTCTTCGTCAGCCACTCTGCAGCCTGGTTCATAGTGGGTGACAGCCATGCTTAACGACCGCATCAGCTTAGGTACGTAAATGGGTCGGAGCTGTAGAACGAATCAATTTATCTTGATTAAAAATTAACAAACACAGTGACTTCCCAAAAGAAATCTCTTTTTGAAGTATCCCTAAATACCAAGAACTTGGCCTTCAGGTCATGATAAGTCCCAGGGTTTGTGTGGGGTTGGTCCCTGCTGTTGTTGGGATGTTCACAAAGTGCTAGAACCTCATAGAGTAGAGCTATTTGATTATATTAATAATGATATGTACTTCCTGCTGGCTGCAGATAACTTTTTCACAGTGAGTATTAACAGCCTCCTTCTTTACTTTTCACTTTATTTTAGTTTCAATTTTTTACTTTCTTAACATATAATTTCCTTTTTTTCATAATTTTTAATTGATTCTTTGTGAATTTCACATCATGTGCCCCAGTGTAGCGGCGTAAATGAATGCAGACAGATTGTAAAAAATATACACAGCTTTAATGGGGAAATTAGACTTACAGTACCACGGTTCCCATGGAGAACAGGAAGCAGAAGGGGCGGCTGGGCGCATGCCCAGCAGATTTATAGGTAAACATTCGCCCGAGATAGACACGCCCCCTAAGGCTGGGCTTAACCCTACACCCCAGCCCCACTCATTTCTCAGTCTTTCCATATCTGCCCTCCACTCTTGTAATCTCCCTTCAAAAGAAAATAGAAAATAAAAATAATAATAAAAAAGTCTCTCTGTGGAAGCTGTGGTGTGTCATGGTGTGTCCTCCAGCATACCCATTTGTCCAACCAACACTTACAAATGTTCATTGCAGTGAGTCCTAGGACTGGTTTGAGGCCTCTGGCTTCTGCTACACCATAGATACTGGATGCTCATTGAGACTCCTCTAGGCTAGCCTGATGAGCCTACAGCTTTGGTCCTGCAGGACCAGCTCATTCATGTACGCCTACAGCCTCCTTCCTAAATGGTCATGACAGGGTCTTCAGCTAACATGCTCAGAATGGTACTTGTATCAGTCACTGCGATCCTGAATTTAACGGTTCCTGTTCTCTTCTCCCTCTCTTCTTACCTGATATAGAGATGCAATATGGATATGCGATGGGCAAGAATAATAAGACACTTCTGAACCACACCTCTTACCTAAAGATATCAACTTTCCTGATTCAAGCTTCCTCCTCATATCCTGGGTTGGGCTGTATCCTGTAAGCTATGTTCTTGCAATATGGCACCCTTCTTGTTTCTAGATGTGTCCCTACCGTACAAGACTGATTTATTGGCACAAATTCATGCTTACTACTTTCTTCCTCTGGTGAGGAATAAACAGTGTAAGGATCGGGCCACATTTGCAGTAACTCATGTAGCATCCAGTTCATCAGCAGACCTGACTGAGTGAAGGCATGCATGAAAGATGTGAAGACAGAAGTGGGAACTGGCAAGTGTGGAAAGGGTTGTGTGTGTGAACATACATATTCCTGCCCCATTTTGCTTATTAAATGCAAGTCTTCATCTTAGCCTGGCCATCTATAGGACTATACTGCAAATACTTGCTAATATTCTTGACAAACATTTCTCAAAATACCTTCATTGAACGGTTCCTAAGATTTCCTTTGGATTGGTTGTCTTATGAAGACAGTAGATTTAAAAAGTAGGTTTGTTAGCGAGTTAGGGCTCTTTTGCTCCACCCATAAAAAAAAGAGTAAACAAGGAGAAAGGTATGTCTGTGGCAGATTTTCTTTTCCTTGGTATTGGTCAGCAACAGGCAGGTGGGAACAGTAACAGGCAGGTGGCAGCAGCAACAGGCAGGAGGGGGGTGTAGTAGACAGTACCCCCACATTGTGCTGCTGGCTGGGCTGGTTGGTTTTGTGTCAATTTGTCACAGGCAGGGGTAATCTGAAAGGAGGTAGCTTCAGATGAGATAATGCCTCCATAATGTTGGCCTGTAGGGTATATCTTAACTAGTGATTGATGAGGGAGAGCCCAGACCCTTGTAGGTTGTGCCATCCTTGGGCTAATGGTTCTGGATTATAGAAGAAAGCAGGCAAACGAGCAGCCAGGATGATCAAGCCAATAAGAAGCACTCCTTCATAGCTTCAGCATCAGCCACTGCTTCTAGGTTCTTGCCCTGTTTTATTTCCTGTCTTGACTTCCTTGGGTGTAAGTGTAAGCCAAATAAACCTTCTCCTCCCTAAATGTGTTTATGGTGTTTCATCACGGCAATAATTACTCCAAGTTGGTACCAGGAGAGTGAGGTTCTGCTGTGACAGACCTGATGATGTTGTTTGGGGGAGGATTGCAGAAGAACTTTGGAATTCTGGGCTAGAAAAGCCATTAAGCGTTGAGAGTTCAGTGATCTGTTCTGTCTGAGCTTGAAAGGTAAGAATGTTGAGATCAGTGTGGACGATGGAGGCCTGGCTTGTAAGTTTCTGTGGGAAACAAAGACTGCAGGGCCCTTTGTGTGAAGAACCTGTGGTGTCAGTTCAGCTGCAGTTGAAGAATTAGCTGTGATTAATAAGAGAACAGAAGCACTGAAGTAAAACCTTTGCTTTGCTGGGACAATGCATGCTGGTCAGCTGGGTCAGAAGAATCATCTGGGATTAAAAATAAACCAGCATCATTGAGGTGTAGTCTTCTGGGAGGGGTTTTCTGAGGGTCAAAACACAGAAGCTATGTTCCAGAAGACAAGGTTGTACCTCGTGGTGGCAGCCGGACTTGGTGGTACTTGTTAAGCGTCACCCAGGTGGTTCTTGTTTTGAAGGCCTGAAGGGGTCATGGAGAGCAGCTGAGGCTTGGCACTGCAGTGCAGGGCTGGAGTCCCTGAAGAGAGCCTAGGAGAGACTATCGGTAAAAGTGCGACTCAGTTGCAACAAGGGACCCTAGCAGTTTGGGAGATGCTAGTACCATGGGATGACCAGCAAGAACATCAGCAGCCATGGAGTGGAGCCCGCTAAAGCCTAGAAGACAAGCTACATGCACTACAAAGGGCAGAGTTGGAGAAGTGACCCAAAGCGTGAAAGGGCCCAGAAGATCGTGAGGGAATCCTAGGTAATTAAATATTACACTTTTGGGGTTCAGTTTTGCTTTGTTAAGGTTGTGACTGTGCCCTGGTTCTTCCCTCTTAAAGTAAGAAAGCACTTATTTTTGATTTTACACAAATCAAAGGAGCCCATGGTTTAGAGCTTTTGAATTGCTTTTAAAGCTCTTTCCTCCCCCACGTTGCTTTGGTCATGCTGTTTCATCACAGCGATAGTGACCCTAAGATACTGTCACGGTGCAGGTGCTGGATCCCAGGTTCCATAGTCCTAGAAATGTTAGCTTGCTTACGCAGTCCTATAAGGCCAGGGTTTTTCATGGCATGGAAACCGCTGGTGTGGCAACTTCTAGTCAGCAGTAGATACATAGATTGCTCAACCCATTGACAGTTTTGAGCCCTTGGCCCTAAATCACAGCTCTTTGGAACCCTTCCGGTGACCAGGGCACACCGTTTCTCTTCTCTGACTCCTGAGCATCCTTCAACCTTCATTGCTTAATCTCAATTCCCTATCCTCTCTTTCCATTTTCTGCTTCAGTGCCATTTTCCCTGCTCTCGCGTCTCTGAAGTCAAGGCAGGAAGTTTCTTCCTCAGTTGTCAAACAACCACCTACCTTTCTCCCCTCACAAACCAGCTCTGCTTTGGTTGGTCCTGACATTGCAACTCCAGGGAAGACAGCAGGAGAGAGTGTCTCCCTAAGTGACCTGAGCTGCTCCTTGTATAGCAAAAGATCACAGCCATTGAGACATGGGTTTGGATCAAGCATAGCCTTACCTGCATAATCCCAGTTGAAGCAGTTTCTTCGCTAACCACCGAGAGAAGGGTTCTCTTACTCCCGTGGGTGGCAAAGGTTACAGGAGCATCTTGAGTTCTCAAGGCTGGTCCCTAAGAGTCCTGGCTGAGGCTGTTGTCTTCAGGACCTGGGGGAACCTACAGCCATCATTGCACTTGTTCCTCAAGGCATTCACAGAGGGGTCCAGGTGGCTGGTGCTGGTGTTAGAGTAGTCCAGCTTTTTGAATGCCAATCTTTGTATTCAAGGCAGCCAGGTTTGCAAAGGAGAGTCCAACCACTGCTAATTGGGAAGTCAAATTACTTCATCCCTCACAGTCTTTACTTAGTTACAGGAAAGGGGGACTTCAGAAAGCGTGCACACAATAAGAACATAAAGGGCTTCATTAGTGCTGATGGTGATTTTAACAGTTGAACAGCATGTTAGCGGTGTTTAGCCATTTGTCCATCGCCCCAGGGAAAGACATGTTCCCCCATCTGTCTCACAAATACACAGCATCATTTGGTACATGCTTTTTAAAAGTTACACATTTTTCCCTGAGAAAAATGTACACAAACTCTGAAGTGTGTGCTCTCTGCTCCTCAGCTGAGAGCCTCCATTCCACGTAATTGTTGAAGGCAGATGCCAAAGCCATCAGAGAAATGGGTCATTTCACGTGTCCTCTGGTCACCAGTTTTATTCTTAGTGCTTAACTTAAAGTATAAAATCTTTTCCTCGGGTTGTGCATCAGCTAGTGCTCTCCAGAGAAGCAGAGTGACTACATATACACGCAGCCACATGCAGATGCAAAGAGAACTAATTCATGCATCAGTTTACATGCTGATGGACCCTTGGCAAGTCTGAAATTTGTAGATGACCTGGCCATCAGGGATGAGTCAACGCTGTAATCTAAGTTCAAAGGCTATCTTCAACAGATTTCTATCTTGCTCATGGGAGGTCAGATTTTTGTTTATTTGACCTTTAGCTGATTAGATGGGAACCACTCACATGGAGGGAAATCTGCTTCCCTCCTAGTGCACAGATTTAAGTGTTAATCTCATCCAGAGCACTTTTGGCCACATGTTGAAATGAAGGCTAAGCCATGTAGGCAATAGATACTAAATATTAGAGGCACTCTCTAAGTAACTCAGGATCTCAGTTCCAACAAAAACAAATAAACAAGCAAATAAGAAAGCTGAATTTAGTATCTTTAAACTAAAAAAAAATATTCTATGCTCATGAGTAAGACTCGTGGGTCCAGATTCTGGGACAAATATATTTCTATACTTACACCCCCTGATACCTGATATCTAACATATGACCTCAATGGGAACCACTAGTAGTTTATGGGTGGGACATGAAAATTTGGCTTTGAAGTAGCTAACACATCCCTTTTTTTCTTTTTAATGTCAGTTCATAAGACCTGTCTGTAATAAGTGAACAATAAATCCAATTTTAATTTTAGACACCTTCGAACTTTGGGGTTATTATTATTTCTGGAACTGTATATAGATATAATTACATGATTTAATGACTTCCTGGGCTTTGATATCATGCTCTTCTGTCCCAGGGTCTTACAAAAATATGGTTTTCCTGGGTTAATGTAAGTTATAAGAGTTAATAAGAAACCTGAGCTAATAGGTCAACCAGTTTATAGTAATATAGACCTCTGTGTGTTTCTTTGGGACTGAATGGCTGCGGGACTGGGTTGGACAGAAGCTATTGACAACAGGAGACCTATAGCAGATATCATAATTTTGAAGCTTTTAATTGACTCAAATTGTTTAAAATGTTCAAAGAATCAGTAAACCTGGGCCACGGAGGTAGTTAGCAGGCCAAGACACTTGCTCCCAAGGCTGTCAGTGTGAGTTCACTTGGTGGAGGGAGAGAGCCAACTCTGGACTTCTGTTCACTCACCCCCACATACACAACACCCAGAATAAATAAACATGTGCAAAAATAATAAACCACACCAATGGGTCAAGTCCCAGTTTACCAAGGCGCATTTGTGGTTTCTTCATCTTCTCTTGAAAAATTGAGTAAACATTTCTGTCTCTCTCTCTCTCTCTCTCTCTCTCTCTCTCTCTCTCTCTC
>NC_022017.1:41128682-41134156 GCF_000317375.1 Microtus ochrogaster | reverse complement strand
AGTGCTGGGATTAAAGGCGTGCACCACCATTGCCCGGCAAAATCTTAAACATTTTGCATTACCAGAGTTGTGTTCTTATGCTTGAAGAAAGTTATCTAACTCAATAATAATAATAATAATAATAATAATAATAATAATAAATTCTTTGCAGCTGAGTAAGAGAAAAAACTGGCTTACATTTCTTTCACATTATTGAAAATATTAAAAAACTGTTGTCTTATACAAAGGGAATCTGAGGGTTCATGTCCAAACAGTACTGAAAATGGATCAAAAGGGATTTCAGGTAATAATAATGTTATAGCATTTGTCCATTATTCTAAATTGGTTTTCCTGTGTTATTTAAAAACAAAATATATTTATATATAAAAAGTAATACAATTTAGAATTAAAACATACAGTGAGAAGCATAAGTCTCTTAGTGTTTTCAAATTCTTGGCATGTTTGAGATTTAGGAAAGAGAAATCAGAAATTCCCAGTACTTAAAAATTTATGATGTTTTCAATATACTTCTAGGAATCCTCACAATCTAATTTTGAATAGATCAAAATAGTGTATGGTTTAGAAAGAATGACAAGAAAGGGCAATTACAAAAGTCAAACTGCTCATCAATGAGCTCACACACATAGTCTTCTGTGGAAGTACTTGGGATGCCTTCCAGGGTAATGTGTCTTCAATGTAAAAGATGTCCTTACATGAGCAGGATCCACATTTATTCCATGAGGGGCTCTGACCTTACCAAGAGACCCAAGTTTTAAATTGTGTTTCCATTAAATGTTCCTGTACAATGGAGTTCTTCGTAAGCCCCAGTAAATTATCATTTTCTTATGGTTTATCATGCCATTCAAAAAATTAGAGCTGGCATAGTGTCACATGCCTTTAATCCCAAATCTTGGAAGGTAGAGACAGGTATATTTCTGTGAACTCAAGGCCAGCCTGATATAAACAGCGAGTTCCAAGACAGCCAGAGCTAATTAGTGAGACCCTGTATCAAAACAACAACAATAATACCCGTTTAAAACTTAGCCTTGTATCATAACTACATATTTATATGCATAATTGCAAATATGTGTACATGCACACAGGTGTGTGTATATGTGTGTGCATGTGTGTGATATTTATCTTTTTTTTGTAAGGAAGCATATCTTTTCCAAGTTATATAAACTCCAGTCTCCTTAATGATTTGCATCTGAATTTGAGATATCAAAGTGAGATTTTTCTCAGAGAAATTGCTCGAGTATTTATAGAAGTCATTTCTGAAGAGAGCTGCTATAAACACCAGTCGTGCCCACCCCATCTCTTCATCGCTAAGGTGAAAGAGGCTGCTTTTACTTTACAGCAAAGAAGAAAGGATGCAGCCATAGGACCCCTCCAGAAGCCTGGTCTTGACCCTGTGCTCGAGGAACAGCTTGCAGTATCTGATTCTTGGATAGAAACCTAAATGAGAGAGGTAGGCTAGCTCACTCTTCTAGCCACTGCAGCGAAAGAAGAGGTGACTCCACCAGGCTGCTAGTCACTAGAGTGCTTATTCGGGCAGAAATGTAGAGTGATTGTGAGGAGCCAGATGTGAGTTGCTCACAAGAGAGAAATCACAATGACACTTTTTAATCCTCCCCAGGAGAGCTACTTGGGGCCATGATGGCAATTAAGAAAAATCTATATGGAGTAGTCTGAAATATTAAGGACTAAAAGGCTACCCAAAGCCAAGAAAAAAATATAGCACTGTATTATAGAAAGACCTGCCCAACCTAGAGAACTCTGAAACAACCGCAGGAGGGATGTTTGATGTAACACAGTGCCAACATATAAGAGACACATGTGTGCATCCAAGTCTTCATCTTTGTTCCTCCTCTGGACCAAGCTTCTCCTCACAAGAGTAGGTGGGTGACTTGGGGAAGATGCAGAAAAGAACAAAGGAGACATATCTTTTTGCATTGGTGGACAGCTGGACTTCAGAGGTCACCTCAGAGACAATGTCACCTCCTCATAAAGACCTGCTCATAGACTGGAAATCTTGATCTCAGGATGGTTCCTGTCTTAATTCATAAAGGTCGCTTGCTGTGTCTTTACTGTTTGTCTCATAGACCCCAATGTTTGATGCCAAATTTCTGCTTTCCTCCTAGAATTTTTGGTATGTTAAAGTGGGCTGTGCCCATGTGATAAGATGTCAGTAGAAACCCTTGTAGTGAATTTCTTCTATCCTGATTAACAAAATTTCACCTGTTCTGTCAAGGCCCGTGGTTACATGAGGACCATCCAATTTCATGTCTAATTTCTCAAGACTTTCACCCATGGGTCTTTCCTCTTTATTGATTTTGTTTTGTGTCTTTTACCAAAATAAATCACAGATACAAATGCCATCATAAGCTCATTGCTGTAGGTTGCTCTAGAAAGTTGTCAAAATTGGAGATAATTTTGGGACTCCTCATTAAGGTCTAAGCTATGGGATACAGAGAAATCTTACTTTTGCAAAGCATGAAGCTGTGATTATTTCAGCATCTGATATTGATTTTGGCTTAAAGGGTGAAGGGGTGCCATGAGGCTAATTATGTTTTAATTCAGAGATAGGATGGCCAACCGCATGAAACGAGTGTAATGAGTGTAATAGGAGGTCACAGAAAGCAAAAAGTAAACATACATTCTGATGACAGCTTACAAGACAGACTTGTTTGGCTCATCAATAACATACTCACACTTCTAGTGACTTCTCATAGTGACTCCTGGGGACAGAAAGGGCAAAGATTTTTTTTTTTTTTAAAGACCTAGGAAATTCAGTTTGGATAAGAGCAAGGGCCCAAGTTGGGTCCTCTGATTCTGGGACCTGCCTGAATTTTCTTATTTTGCCTTTGCAATTTGTTCCTTAACACAGAGTTATAGGCTCTACTGAAAATCCATTGTTCTGTTCTCAGAATAAAAATATCTTCATTACACCACAAATCTGAGCTTCATTTTCCATCACTCATGTGCCTTTTCAGATATTGGACTTGTTGGGAGGGGAGTCTTTGTTTAAGTGAAATAAATCTTTTTTTTCTCCTAATAATCTTGAAACAAACTGGCCCATGAGGATATTTAGCTTGTATCTCTACTCTCCTTAGGTCTTAAAAAGCTCCAAAGAGTGGCCGGAGGATGCCTGTGCTTACAGGAACTGGAGGATAATTCTCAACTACCACAGCACCACACGGAATAAGACTTACTCTCTAATATTGATCAATACATATAGAATTCAGTTATGTTAAGCATAATTTTAAAAAACAGATTAAAATGATTCAGTGTTACAAATGGCCCTTACCACAAAGTTATTAGAATAAGGAATGAGAGATATATTCTTTAACTTGGTTAAATTAGTGGGTTCAAGATACACAGGTTTATGACCACAGCACAAAAGTCTTTAAATGAAATTCTTCTATATCACAATAAAGCCCTGGTCTTGAAATCCATCCAGGCATTCTACCCCTTCATCCAGCATTCCTCCGCCGGGGGAAATCCTACTTATGGGCTGTCTTAGACACACCCCAAGAAAGATTTCTATCCAGTGATTGTTGGAATGTAGCCAAGAATGTTGTCAAGCTCACACAATTTGTGAAATTAATTTTTATTTTGTTTTTGAGACAGGGTCTTATGTTTCCCGGCTTTGTTTCAAAGTCCCTAGAAGCCAAGGATGATGTTGAACTACCCACCCTCTGCTTCCAACTCTCAAGGGGTGGGATTTCTGTTGTACACTCTCACGCCAGGTTGTCATTATCTTAAGAGATTTTTCGATGGATATTTGACTATGTGACTGAATATGCTTAGAGTGTAGTGCTTATGAGAAGTGGGAATTTGGTAATGGGCCGGAAGACAGTCCTATTTGACTCACCCAATCCCGCTACTGGAAGCCACTCCTCTGTAGTGTGATTCTGAGTAGCCACACTGGCTACTGTCAGTGAAGTTATGTCCCTTACACTCATTTCAAGGAGTCAAAAATCCTAGCGGTTCAAGTACATGACAATAACCATAAACATTTTTCAAAAAGCAAACAAAAGAGCAATCTGTATGATAAACATGATATAGACTGTCAAAGTGAGCTATGAATTTTTAAATCGGATAACATAATTATCCCTCAGCTTTAGACTTGATTCCTGGAACCCCATGGACACAAAGTCTACAGACAGTCTCTGGGATAAAATGTCACATAATTTGCATATTTCCATAGAACCCAGACATAGTGTATATTTTTACTTTGAAGAATTTATTTATATACTTTGTATGTGTACGTGGCTTTGCTATGTTGTGAGAGTGAACATGGAGGCCAAAGCAGGGCTTTAGATCTGCTGAAACAGGAGTCAGAATAGTGACGAGCAGCCTGATGTGAGTCTTGGGAATCAAACTCGGGTCATTTGGAAGAGCAGTGGGTACTGTCAGCTATGGGGCCCCTCACCAGCTTCATGTCTATGTGTTTTAAGTAATCTCCAAGTTACTCTTATTGCACAAAGCAATATAAATGCCATGCAGGGGGTTGTAACATGTAATTACTTGAAAAATGATTACTAGAAAAACTCTTGTAGATGTTCAATATAGACAACATTTTTTTTTCTGAATATTGGTGAGTCCATGAACGTGAAAGCTCTGGATCTGAAAGGGAGCTCTACTTTATACCCATGTAGCAACTATCATCCAAATAACTTATATCCGAAATATGCAGTTGTGTGTTTGCTGTTTAGAATTTAACACTTCATACCTATGTAAATATTATTGTGAATGGTGGTTATATATCCTATTCAAGTCATAAACCTGCCTAAGTATAATGAAAACAGAAATACCATTTCTACTAAGACAAATCAGCTAATTTAAAAAATTTGTAAAAAAGGCTCTAGCAACTTACTAAATAATAGGAAAGAATGTACATCTGTTTTTATATTTCAATACATTTTACACAATTTTATTAATTTTGTTATTGCTCCAAACAATGAGCTTCATTATGACATTTTTACAAGTATATCGTTATGTTTGCTTAGAATATGTACATCTTAATGAAGAAATATAATTTCATTTGTCTGAATGACTGAGTTCCTTTATTCGATCAGTGACCTTGGAGAAATACAGAGAATGATATTTCTAAGAGAAATCCCTTTGCAAACTATCAAGAACACGTAAGTACACCCACTTTGATAGAATATTTGGGCCCTTGTTATTTGACAGGCTTATTCCCAGAAAGCTTAAGGAGCAAGGTTGCTTGGATTTTCAGAAAGTAACAATATAAAAATGCAAGTAGGGATCTTTCAGAAGCTAAATGAAATGTGAAGAGAGAACGAGAGGAACAGAGTCACCAAAGGGAGAGAGCGTAGTCCAGGGATAGATGAGCCTGACTGAGACTAGAGTAACTAGAGAGCACCAATATGATGGAACACTGGACTGAGCTCCCAAAGTCCCAATGAGGAACAGAAGGAGGGAGAAGATGAGCAAGGAAGTCAGGACCAAGAGGGGTGCACCCACCCACG
>NC_022017.1:41120528-41128372 GCF_000317375.1 Microtus ochrogaster | reverse complement strand
AAAAAAAAAAAGATTGGCCTTGTAAGGAGGAAGAAGCTACCATAGGAGAGGGAAACAAAACCCCAAACCAAATAAACAACAAATCCTTCCTACAGAATAGACTTCACTCGTGTCGGTGGCCTGGGCTGACTGAAAGCAGCTATTTGCTCTAAACCATGGCACCTGGGTCTTGAAGCCACAGGCATGGGGATATAATGGTTCACCCCTTTTCAGCCCAGTTCTATTGCTTGTGACTGTAACCCAGAGACTTTCAAGATACCCATAGTATTGATAGTACAACCACACTTCTCTGTTTTCCAAATATCCACTTCAAACCCAGAGGTCTTAATTTTTAGAGTAATTCCTTTAAAAAGAACTCTAGTTGATGTCCTCTTCTTGGGGATAGCTATCATACAATTATGAAACTAAAAAAAGCAAGAAAACAAGGTGCTTACAACCCGAACTTAAGAAGGAGTATATTTGTTCCCCCAAACCAGCATTATGCTGTGAAGGGAAGGAAGCAACTCAATGACTGAGCATTGGCTTTCTGCCAGGCATTCCACTAGAGATGTTGTTTCTACTTCTTTATTTAAAATTCTATGACAAAAGCATTGTTTTCCTCAGCCTTGCACACAATGGACCAGAGTAGAACGCATGTGTTCTCTGGAACACAGAGAGCTTCTCCTACTGAATGGTGGGGTCTTGGCTCCAAAGCTCAGGCTCTGTGCCATTGTGCAGGCTATCTCCTCGAGACATTAAGTAATTTAGTTTATAATCTAAGAGGTATCACACCGGGGGGAGCAAAAGATTTATCAAAGTTAACCTCAGAAGACAGAAGGATCAGTCACTTTTTAGTTTTGGCAAGTTGGGTTGTCAAAGGGATGGCAATTGTTGATGACTCTGTCACTGTTGCCAAATGTCACAGCCAGACAAAAGTTCCATCCAAATGACTCAAATGTGCCATAGAGATCCAGGCTGACCCTGTCAGAAGCTAGGCTGGGAGTAATTCCTGTTCCTACCTGCCCACGGTTCCAGTTGTTATTGATACCAAAGGCACCATACAACCAGTGCAGTAGCATCTCAACTGCAGGGCGCATGTGCTGATGTAACTCATAACAAAGAAAATTCTGAACAACCCCCCCTAACACACACACACACACACACACACACACACACACACACACACACACAACAACAGAGGAGAGCAGGAGATACCCAACCCCCCCCCCCTAACACACACACACACACACACACACACACACACACACACATACACACACACACACAAAAGAAAAAGCTAGCTAACATTCAAAACAATCTACCAAATGCATTTCAGGTTTGTAGCTGAACAACTTTTGCTTGGACACAAAGAAAACTCACCACACACATATGTGATGTGAATCAGGCTTTATTCTGCTTATTTTTGTTTTTTTTTTCTGAGAAGAAAAAAAAAAGAAAGCAAGAAAAGGATGAAAGAAAAGAAGCAGGTTCATTTTATTTCATCAAGGATAGTGATTACAGAAAATCAAATCCAAAGTTAATAATAGGAATTCATTGCTACAAGTGTATATTAAATAGTGCTAGTTCTCTATATCTAAGAAAGAGATATTAAGCATCTATTCTATGCAAATCCCTCTGAGGATACGAATATGAATAGAGCAGGGATTGTGCCTTTGAGAATTCCAGACTGGAAAAGAGATGGAGAAAATTTACACAAATAGCTCTAATAGTGAATAGAAATGAAACCAGCAACATAAAAAAGTAGAACTAAAACAGTTGCCTATGTGGTATACTTTAAGTTTAAAGAGCAGTGCATAACCTTTGAGGTTTAAACTCTCCAAATTAGAACCCTGGCTAGGCCATCACTATGCTATTGAGTTTAAATCAGGCTGAAGATTAAATTCCTATGTATAAAATTATCCTGACAATACCTATTTGGTCACTAGGATGTAAAGGGCATAGAGCATGTAGATTGCTTAATGGGTGGCTAGGGTAGTTTGGCTATTATAAAGAATAAAGGCCCTATTGTAAGATGAGACAACCAGGGGACATTTCACAACATAAATGGATATTTGTGAGCTGGATGGAAGAAATGACATCAAACCAGCTGAGATGCTTGCATGCAGGGCACATTCCTGTAAGAAGGTACCTAATGTAGGATGTGAAAATGGTGGAAAGAACCAATGCTGAAGAGATGATTGCACCATAAACAAGTGCATCTTGACTTTGAATTAAAGCAGATGTCGCAGAAGGCTTTAGACCAGGGGACCTGTGAATTCACACAGAGCCACAGGCCAAAATAAGTCTGTGCAGCATGCTCACCTCTAAATGGAACATATATGAGACACCCTTTCCTCCCAAGGCTCAGGGATCATTGAGGGAAAGGAGACAGAATGTAGGAGCCATACATGGTGGATGACCACAAGACAGCTGTCTTCTGGATACAATAGGGCGGTTGCACAGAGAAGTCACAACGTGTATGACAACCTAAATCCTTACCAAGCTCAAGCCAGACCAAATCACAGCATGAAGAGAGGTGAGCATGAAGTCTCTCATACCTAGCCAAGGAATTATGACATTTGATACCTTCTGAGAGATGCAAGTTTTGCATGAGAGTGTAGTCCCTGGTAAGGTGGCTACCGTCTGGTGAGAGGCTACACATCCAGGAATCCCTGGAAAGTGTAGTTGTTATTGATGTGTCGAAAGAAAGAAAGAAAGAAAGAAAGAAAGAGAGAGGGAGGGAGGGAGGGAGGGAGGGAGGGAGGGAGGGAGGGAGGAAGGAAGGAAGGAAGGAAGGAAGGAAGGAAGGAAGGAATAGAGAAAGAAAACATCACATATTTGGATGGGTAAGAAAGGGTTTGGGAGGACTGGATTAGGGAAGAGTCGCAGGATGAGTTTGACATCATCAAAACATTATTCTCAAAGGATCCATAAAAATACTTGTTATATGTTGTATAACAAATTATGACAAAAGGTAAGTTTTATGTAAGAACAAAAGTAGAATAACATGAGAATAATATAGAATAATATAGTTTTTGAATGTTCATAAGCAGGATTGTTTGAACATGGGGACCTCACTTGTTTTCACGTTGCCTGCAGCTGCACACTGACAGAGGACTGAGGTGAGCAGTCGCAGTAGACACCAGATCATGTGACTGCCCCCAAACCAAACATTCACTGCTTCACCCTTCACAGGGAAAGCTTGCGGGTTCCTGGTCGAGAATGTCTTGCAGGCAATGGGATTACATGAAGAAGGCTGTGTAGGAAGGCACTGAGAGAGATGGGAACACAATATTTGCAGCTGAATTCCTGATAGGAAGCTCAGGAGTCTAATATCTCAGATGAAAGGGATAAGGCTGCTCAAGAACAGTGAGAGTGGGAACAGAGAGGATTGTATATATATAAAAAAAATGTTGGTCACCCCCTAACCTCGTTTAGGCATTTTAATTCAATTAAATTTTTCATTGTACTTAACATTGGTTTTCATGAGGACATTTTTCTTTGGAACAGTATCTCTTATAGCCCAAAGATGGCCTTGAATTTCTGATCCTCCTGCCTCTACTTTTCAAGGGTTGAGATGTCAAGCAAGTATCCACTATGCCCAGTTTACAGTCCCAGGAATTGAATTCAGGGTTTTGCGCATGCTAGGTAAACATTCTACCAACTGAACACCACCCTTAGTCCCATCATGGATGCTTTTCATGTAAGTATACAATCTATCTTGAGCCATCTCCCCTGTAACTCTTTATAACTCTTTACCCTCTAATATACACTAATTAAAATGAACATGAATGAAGAGTTTCTATTACATGTTAGGATCTTCTAGTCTTCAATGTTTGGCTGAGCTCCTTCTAAGAGAAGGAGGAAAGGGAAAGGGCTTCATTGCTTGTGTTGCTTGCTTATTTTTCTGCTCTATACTCAGAGCTGGACTTGGTCCTAATGGGTTTAGCGGCCCAGCTGAGAATACCAGACACAGGAACTGGGGATATTTCAAAATGTGAACTTCCTGGCATGTTTCCTTCTACATAACAAACTGAAGTCCATCTTCTAGAGAGCCACGCCCCAGCTTTCCTCCCAGGGAACAATGCTTCTTTGTGTACAGAAGTTGTTTATCTCTACAGCCCTGGAGTGGGCTTGGATGGGAAGTAAATATTTTGGGATCAAGATATCAACTATCAAGAGGCCGGTTCCTAGCCAGCTTGTCTTTGTCCCGGTGTTAAATATTTTAGACACCAGATACTGAGGCAGCATTATTTACAGACCATTATCAGTGGCTGCCAGAAGAAATTAGAGAAGCCTTATCAAGCAGAAGCGCTTTGTTTATGACCGGTCATTTGAAAAGTTATAATTGCTTTCTGTACTTCTGGCAATTTTTAAGTGTTGTTTTCCAATGAACAAATATCAATAATGCCAAGTTGAACTAACTAGCACATCAATATTTATTATTATACAGATATTTTTATTGTGTATTCATAGCTCAGTTGACTTTATTTAAGGCAAATGCTGTCTCTCTGCTTGACATTTAATACATTGGATATTTCTGATTTCCTGGACTTAAAATGTTGATTCAATTGTTCTAATTATTCTACCCTCTAGACTAAGTGATCTGATTTTCTTTTTGTGTTATTGTTGCTGTTGTTGGGTAAATAGGGTTGTCTTTTATCCTTCAGGTATATAAATTTATTGTTGTATTTCAGGGGAATTTTAGAATGGCCTGGTAATATATGAAGTGTTTTTTTTTCTCTTTTGCGGAAATTAGTCTATGGTTTTAAGGGCTATTTAACTGGTTCGGTATTGACCCTATAACTGTCAACCATTGAACTAGCGACAAATGTAATGACCCTATTATTTTCCTACCCAGCCTCCATTTCCCCTCTTTATAAGGCCCAATTATCTGTTCTCATACACATTCTTTACCTGTTCAATTTAGAGAAAACTGGTCCATTACTGCTTTTAGCATTCCCATACATGATATACAGGAGCAATTCAACTAATAGCTATCCCAAGTTGCCCCATTTTGCTTGGAGGGAAGGATCTATAGCCCGTGTTTGGGAGGAAAAAGGGGTCTTCTTTATGCTGAACAGGAGCAAAGGCACAGGTAGCTCAAATGGTCGCTGTCTTCATTCTGTGTGAACCCTGGGTGATGTAGATACAGGATGCATCTGGCATCAAGAGCAGAGAGAACTAGATTCTTGTGTGACACCTGGAGTGAGTGGGACATTGCTTACTCTGAGAAGCTAAAGCACCTGAGCATCCATAAGGTCTGAGCAGGAGCATCTTTCTATTCTTTGTAACCAAGCCAGACTACTGGATTTCAAGTGCTTCAAAACTAAGCTTGCTCACGTTGTGGTAGGTGACTCATAGGCTTGTGTGAGATTTCAGTTGAATGCTCAGCTACTTTAGCAAGGTCTGTTTTATGATTCCTGTATTATTTAACATACTTTTAGACCCAAATAATGGGCACTTCATCTTCTTTGTCAATTTGCAATTCATATGATATCTGTTCCGTGTGCTAGCTCCTCACTGCCATTGCTTTGCTTTTATGTTAGTTTCCACATCAGCTTAAACACTTTCATTTGAGAATGGTGGGGTCAGCATCAACTTTCAGAAAGAAACATACCCACATACTCCTTTCTTCCAAAGACTCTAAACTGAGATATAAATCTGGGCAAGAGAGGTCATAGGATTTGTTTAGGGTAAAGCAAATAGTAGTGGGAAAAAGAGTACATTATGATTAATTATTATTATTATATTATTTACTCTGTTGCTTCTCAGTGAGAGTGTTTTTCTTTATCATCATTGATAAATAAAATTCATTTGGCATTCGTTTAATAAACAATGAAGTCAAACATAGGATCCAGTTTTAAATCCAGTTTTAAGCTTTGTTCTTTCTGTTTGTTTTCTTCTTGTTTCCCTATTTTCCTTAGAGGAAAAGAAATCAATAATCCAATGCTGGAGGAATAACATTATTCTTCCACACAGGTTTTTGGTGTTGTTGATTTGCCAAATACATAGTTTATTATTCAAGATATGTTAATCCGTCATCATTGATGCCTCTCTCTTTTTGTAAGCTGTTGTATTTTTTCATTAATCTTTCTTTATTAACTCACATCTGGGGCCGACTGTGGGTCCCTGATCATAATGATCATATTAGGCTTACTATGTAGTCCTTAGGGCCCAGGTGGCACAGCCTTGGATAATGTATTTAATTGCTTTGTTAAGTGATATATATCTTTTAGATCTTTCATTAAGTATGTCCCCTTTGTTACATGATTGTGCCACTTGCTCTGAGCCTGCCTTACTCTAGGGACATTTAGAGTGCCCTGAGGGTCACGGAAGAAAATGAAGTAGAAATTGAGGTTGGGGATGCTGCCTGTTGGATGCTTCCTCAGACTGTATCTCAACTTTGCCTTTGTGTTACTACAACTAGACAATTGAAAACAGCTCAAATATGAAGCCTCTTTTCCAGTCTGGATATAAAATTCTTATAAAGGTGCTGCATTCTAAAAAATATATCATTCCCCAATATATATTCTGCGATTCCAACTCCATGGATTTCAGGAGGAGGGGCTTTTGTGAGTACCCAGGTCATGAGTGGGGAGAACCCCCAGCAATGAGGTTAATTAATATCATCAGTAGGCAGGAACAAGATGTTGTCTGTGAGGTACAGAGCAAGGGTGCTCCCAGCGAACCCAGAAGCACCTTTATTTCAGACTTCCTAGCCTTGAGAATTGTGAGAAATGAATTCCAATTATTCATAAGCAGTTGGGTTTTGGTCAATTGCTACAATAGCCTAAATAAATTAAGATAAGTAAAAAAGATAATTGCAAATTTGTTGAAAATGGAATGGAGAATTCTAGGAGAGTCTCAAAGGTCATAGAGTGCTGACTTCAAAAACTTTGGCTACAGACAACAGCATCTCATCTTTAGGTTAGTGTGTGACCAAAGTGGACCACACCTTCATCTACATCATTCCATTAGGTGCTTGTGAACACCTACATGCAGGCATTTTGTCTCAGTAAGTTTCAGAGAGGCATGTAAATCTGTTCAAGGTCACATGGCCTGTGGACAGAGGGACAAAGGATATGTCTGCCTGCTTTCAAAACTCACAGTGTGATCTGTACCAGATATTACCATATTCCCAATAGGAGGCCTACAATGTGCAGATCTCCACTTTGTGGGTTGGATTTGAGTAAAAAAAGAAAGAGATGGAAGCCCAGCTCAGTTTTTGAAACCGTTTTCCTATACAGCAGGTTATAGAAACTGAGACTATATACACACATTTTGTGTATATCAGCTACAGAGACTGGCTGATAGCTATTGACCTATTTGGCTATTGAGGCCATTTGCATAGTGGCTCTTCTCAAAGACAATAACCTGCAGCTTAGAGAGGGCCCACGTCCTACCACAGTTGCCCTCATCTCCCCATCCCATATCTTCTCACAGTCTACTGCTCTTCTGATCTTTGTTTCTCTAGACCCCTTACCTACTGGGTATTCCATTTGTCTGCCCTTATAGCCACACATTTCCTAACTCTGTGCTATTTCTCTTCTAGCACAAAGTTAATGACCAAGCATATTGACCTAAAATGTGTGCACTGGGGTCTGGGACAATTGACCTTGCTATTATTTTCAGAGGCACCTCTCTGGGTCTTAAGTGGTATAGCTGTCCATTTTCAGCTTCAACTCAGATCCTACACCAACCCTTTACTGAAGAAAATTTCCTCCTTTCCCCTTTAGTCATGTGGCCATAAAGAATGAACTGATAATTTTGTCACCAGTTCAATAACAACAAGTGACTGGAAAAGATAAGGGACTCTGTGTGTGTGTGTGTCTGTGTGTGTGTGTGTGTGTGTGTGTGTGTGT